>NW_026000153.1:3692404-3728070 GCF_001458135.2 Marmota marmota marmota
AAAAAAAAAAAAAAAAAAAAAAAAAAGCCCCCCCCCCCCACTTGTGCACTGACGCGTTCTTTGCCATTTTTGATGTTTGTATTTTGGAACTGAATTCAAGTGTAAGGGGAGTTTTCCCCAGTCATGTCCTCCTCTTCTTCCTCCTCCAATTGTGCCTTTGTGATGATTTGTTGTTGTTGTTGGTGTGTGTGTGTGTGTGTGTGTGTTTGTAAGGCACACATCAGTTCCTTCTCCGTAAGCTCCAGAGACCTTACACTAGAAAGTGAACAACACATAAAAAGCTGCTGGGTCTTCTAAAATATTATTTGTCGGCATTTGGTGGTGATCAGAGAAAACGGGCACTTGTGCACTTACTGAGTTCTATTGCTTATTCTGCAGATAATACCACAGCCGATTTCAACAAAGACCTCATCTTGCCGTTTGCCGCATGAAAAGGGGACATATCCCCTCACTTAGGAAAGACGCAAACATAGCATTATTTTGAAATACAGCCTTGCCTGTACCCTGCAGCGGGGTTTGCTCCAGCGATGGGGTACTTCTGAGACCAATTTGTTTAGCTGATCACTGTCTCATTGACGTGGCTGCAAATGTTACCTTTCTTTTTCAATCAAAAACACAGCAGGGGGTGCCATCTGTTTGGCACAGGCCTTAGCTCACTTCCCCAATGCCTTTTTGTGCACATCATTTTACGTGGCAATTTGCTAAAATCTTTCATTCCTTGGTTTTGCTAAATATAACTTTCCAAAATGGGCTGTTTTCTCAGAATGTCAGCAAGACTCACAAATGAATGCAGTTTTTTTTTTCCTGAAACCGCCAATATCAGATCAAATGGAGCATTTTTCAGATTTTTTTTTAATGAACAAATACCTCACTGTCATCTCATTGTTTACTTAAAACCGACATGTTTACTGAGGATGGTGAAATCACATTTAACCTCCTGAATTTCACTCTGTTTTCTTTGTTTGGCTCTTAGGAGGTGCACTGCCTCTATAGACACAGACATCTCGATTTTTATGATCCTCCAGGAGAACAGGTAAAGCCAGTGCATATGTAGACCAACCAGATTAAATAGCCATTAGGAAACAACTGCTAGCAGGAAAGTGGTTAACTATTTTCCCCAGCTCAGATGCCGTTCAAAGCCATGAATCCCCCCCTCCAAGGAGGAACAGATGAGCAGCACCACGCGCTAAGCCACAGGGATGCGCGTGGATTTCCGAGCGCTTTGTAGAATACAAATGAATTATCCTCATTCTTCTCCTAGCAGAGCATATAGGCCAGACCTCATTAGAATTCAATATCGCTCTGCTTTTCTAATGTTAATGTACCAGTTATATAAGAAATACGTGCGTGGGGGGGCTTATTCCACAATTATGTTCAACATGATATCATAATTCCGAAAACTGGACATAATCTTTGCTAAAGGAAATTATTACATTTTGCCCTTTTATCTTTTGCTTCTAATTTAACTTAAATTCCCGTTCTAATGGTGGATTATAAGGGACCTTAATTCTTTGTGTCTCTCTTAAAGCTGCAGTGACTACAACATTGGCTTTATAGCTTTTTGCAAAAATGCCGTGACTAAAGATCAGCTTGCGAAGGCTCTGCGTCCATCTCACTGTGAAAGGAAGCACAGCACATTACGTTAATAAACAACTGTAGGAGTTTTCTTCATCCAGGAATAACTCAGGGCATTAAGGCTTGAGGTCTTTTGTCTAGAGTGCAGCAAGAAGTGTAATGAAAACAATAACACCAACACATAAAAATACAATTTATGCCCTTTTATCAAGCAAAGAAAAAGTTGGTTAACGTTTGAAAAGGGAGCAGTAATGTAAATTTATTGACAATTTTATTGTAATAATTAGATGTTTACACAGTCTGGACATTGTGGCTAAATCACTTGCAGCATGTTTATTTGCAGGGAGCTGTTTTCTGGGCACTGCAGTGGTTCATTAAGAAGACATACTGTATTAGGATTCAAAGAAACAGCTCCCGTTCTCTCCTCTGTTTTATATATTTTTAAAATACAGCAAATAATGAAGCAAAACACAGAATTTCCTTCATAAGGAAAACAACTTCCCTCGTGGCCTGAAAATGGCTTGAAAATAAATCTCACATTGAATATCTTAATACACAGCATAAGAAAGACCACCTCTAATGACTGTAACTAGCTTTTAATACCAAGAGTGTAAATGGCAATCTGTTTTTGACTAAGAATAAATTACAGCCAGTACCAAGGCAGCTCTTGCTTCACTCTTTTCTTTTAAAACCCAAACGAAAAGCAAAACAAACTCCGCAGTATTTGTTTTAGATGAGAGACTTCTGAGTGTGTTTTGGAAGAGAAAAACCTCGTTTAGAGAGAAATATTTCTCTTATGCAGCTTCAAAGCAGATTAATGGATTAAAGTTGTACACTTGAATAATTTGACTATATTTAAAACCTCCACATGGCTCTCTTCCATTATTTTTTGTGTTTCTATATTAGTCTAGAATGTGTTGCTCTGAGATGGTTTTTATGTTTCCAAATTGAGCTAAAATGGAAATGACAAATTTTCAGTTATGCAAAAACAGCAATGAGGTGCCAGAAAAAAATATATTGTGAACAAAATAATCTTTAGGAAAGATATAAAATGAGAATAATTTTATAGCGTGAAATGGATTCAATAACAGAAGCATATTCAGAGCAATTATATCAATTTTTAAAATTTAGAAACTGTTTAAAAATTAAGATACTAAATGCTAAGCTACATTATGTTTCCAGCCTTACTATACTTCCATTAGAATTAAGTAGTAATCAATATAGAGTATTTATTGCTATGAACTACAGCACCAGAGGAAGGAGATGCTGCTCTCAGAGCGCGCAATTCTCCTCCGTAATCATTTAGGAAGAGGAAAAAAAGTTTTAGAAACAGACTGATCTTTACTTTAATCACAGTTGCCACAATTCATTGTACTTCCACTATTTTCTGTACCAAAGAGAATGTAAAGATGGTAATAAAAATACATGATGAAAATAACAGTTCCCCAGGTGAAGTCAATAAGACCAAGATGACAAGAAAAGCTTTCATTTTTAGGAAGCAAAAAATAACAGGCACCCAGAATGACTTTTTTTTTCTAAGTTGATAGAATTGATTAATGATTCAAAATAACCAAGGAATCATGTTGTAGAGCATTATTTTAAAGACAAGTGCTAAAAATTAACTCTATGCTAAAATGACGTTATTAGATGTGTTCTTGGAATTACGTACTGCATAACACTGTAGATTACAACTGGGAGGCTAAAATGTGGAATCCTCATGACTGCATGATTACAAATATATTTAATAATCTTAAATAAACTCAAACTTACTTTGATATCTACACTTCTAAGTAATTCAAGACATGAGAAATGAATTTTAAAAAATCAGATCATGAAAGCCATTATTATTTGAAGGAATATGCTCAATTTTTTAGATAATTTAAATTATTTAAGAGTCCTTTGCATTTTTTATTAGCTTTGCCTAAAGTTATAACATTAAAGCATTAAGGTTACATGTAATGAGGTTCTGGTTTGCCCTGATTTCTAGTCCCATATTTTCATAAAGTACAAACCAAGATTAGTGCTATATTACAAGGCTCATTCGATCATATAAAATTGTCTAAAAAAAAAATTAACTACGAAGGGTATGCATACACAAATATCCACAGATACCCATCTGAAAGAAAAGTTCATTAGGGGAGTAGATATTGGGCAAAGGGAACCTGTACAAAAAATTTCCTTCCTGTATCTGTTTTTTTAAAAAAATTCTCTGCCAAGTCCAACCAACTACAAACAACCTATATCTAAAGCCTATTATTAGCAGATTCATGGTTTTAAATATCATGAGAAAAGTTTATTCAGAAATTTTATAGACAGAAGTAACATCTCTACAATTGAAATTTCCATTAACAAAAATCAATCACATTTTAAAAGCCAATGGCTTCATACAAAAATGCACTTAAGATCATAGAAGAACCCCAAACTTCCCTAGGATCAATTCTTATTATAAAATAACAACAAAACTAACATTATTCCAAGAAGTATTACAGTCAAAACTGAGTATTCAAATCCAACCCCGTCCCATGCTTGCATTTAGTGGGAAAGAGAAATTTTTATTTTGACTATTATTTCATTTCAGTTCTCCTATCTTCAAATGCAGGAAAGTCATATTTAACACTGTCATGGATTTTTCAAGTCCCTCCAAATATAATCTCACTTGAGCCTAACTTGAACCCTGTGAGGGAGGAGAGCAGGTGCGGCTGGCATTCTGTAGGCAGGGAAGTTTAGTCTCAGGCCAACACTTTAGGGAATGGAACTGGAATTTTGGGTGACTCCAGCTCCTGTGCTCTTCCTACTGCTCACTCTAAGCTGAGCACTGCACTGGCATGGTCCCCCACTGAGAATGAGTCCTCATTCCTAAAGGGGTAAGGGGTCACTCAAAGCTTCCAGAATGTGCTCTCCCATGATTGGCAGCAACTCCTGTAAAGGATTTGTTGGTGTTATTCATATACAATTCTGTTTCCTTCACACTTAATTCAGTAGCTATAAGAATTTTGTAAATTTTGATTAAAAATCTTCTTGTCTGAACGATACTGAAACCCTTGCACCTTCTCCCCTCCCCTGGTACATTTTTAAATGTGTGTGCGTGTGTGAGAGAGAAAAAAATGCCCTTCTTGTCTTCGAGATAATCCTCTAGGTTCTAAAGTAACAAAATCAGAGAATCTTTCAGATCTTTGGACACTATCAGTAGCTCAACCAGCTAAGAACTGCATGGAGGAACGGCTACCTGAGGCTGCTCTGAGCCTTCCTGTGTTTATCTCCTGTCTGTTTTATTTAAACTATGAAATCTACTTGGGAAGGACGTGTAGAATCCTATATTTGAAATGCCCCTTGCACACTGTTGGCACTTAAATGTAATTATTCAAAATGGAATCATTTAATTAGATAGGAAGAGAAATAGCGAGCCCGGAGACGTAATAAAGAATAAAGCAAATATGCTGACCAACTCAAGCACAGCGACAGATAACAGCAGCCACTCACGGTGCTTTTCGGTTCTTCTGCTCAGGATGCAGGTTAACAGGAGAATACAGTTAGATGCCTTGCTTTTGCTGGGTTTACAGAAACCAGGGGGAATAGCTGATATTGGTAACTGTAGAGCCATGAGAGTTGTAAGTCTCATGTCTCATGTGACTCAGCTCCTTGGGAGAGCCCGAGGAGGAGGAGGAGGAAAGTGTAGCAAGGAGATGAAGGCAGTCTCTACAGGCCACAGGGCTTGACGTGGAATTAGGAGCAAGCAGGA
Source organism: Marmota marmota marmota (assembly GCF_001458135.2). NCBI lineage: Eukaryota > Metazoa > Chordata > Mammalia > Rodentia > Sciuridae > Marmota > Marmota marmota. The sequence goes on from NW_026000153.1 coordinate 3,697,719, forward strand.
TACCCATCTGCATGGGACAGGTTATTTTACACCAAACAGATCTATCAGGTGGGCAGCTGGAGAGCTGGACGATACCATTGTTCCTTCCTCTTTAGAAGCATGAGATTGTGGGTACCAAGCATGGCAACATTTCAAAGGACTATTCAAAAGCAAATACACCTTGTTAATTGGACATTGGTACACCCATTCCTTTTGGGGGTATTAAGACAGCCAATAGTTTAGGGTGCATTTTAGACCATGAAAGAGCTCAGTTTTAACCCATCTCTGGCTCAATTCCAGAGCCCTAAGTGAATGTTGGTTCTTCTCTCCCACTCTTTTACTCCCTGCCCCAACAGCATCCAATCACCAAGGCATAAATAAATAAATAAATAGTTCAAAAACCAAAACAGAGACTTTCTTTATGGAGTCCTATACAAGATACTACACAGGTGCCCAACAAATAAGACTTCATGTTCAGCTAATATCTAGTACTTAAGTAGCACATATCCAATAAAACTTCCTAAACAAATTCATATCCTAAAAACTAAAGAAGTATATTAGATATTGCCATTACTTGGTTACAAAATTAAACACATTTTATAATGAAGTGAGTTTACTCATTGTAAAAGGGCTGAACAGTTTACTAATAATGTTTATACTGAATTTAAAAAAAAAAAACTGTCAATTTAAATCCATTCCCTAAAACAAGTGTTTGAGATAGAAACAGCGGTTTGGCAGTTCTCCCTGGCTTCCCCTGCTCATCAGTTTACACAGGCTTCACTTTTGAGGAGGCAAAGGATGGGAAAAGGTCATTACAACAGGATCACTTCGGCCTGATGTCCTCTCTCAGTTTTCTGCCACCTTGGTTGACTCCTTATTTCAGTTGGGCCGGAAGTCCACTGACAGCAGTGTTCCTGCATCCGAGCTTATTCCTCAGTGCACATCTGCTGCCTCTAATCTGATGTCATCACCATGGTGTGCTTTAAGACGAAATGAACCCAGTTCAGCTGGCCTACTGTCCCCTCTTGACAAGGCTCTCCACATGCTGCAGCCTGTTGTATGCCATCATCAGTGGTCACGAGCACTGGTCAAGTGCCCACTCTTTGCAAAGGAGAGAATGAAGTGCTGGGTTTGAATTCACCCCAGCACTGCACAGCACAGTGGTGTTGAATTCAGGGGAGGGAGGTTGGGTGGGAGCCTGACTAGGTAATTTGCTGCCGGGACTTTGGGACAAAGTACTCACCCTCAGTTTCCTAATCAGGAAAACGTGAATAAATAACAGAACTTGTCTCTTGGGGTTGTCATGAGGATTGAAGAAAAAGCACACAGCAGGACAAACAGCACACAATGAAGGAATGTTGGCTACTGCTATCACTAGTAAAATGTCGCCATCACATATGGTAGAGGTTTTCTTCCAGGACTGCCATGGGGACTGGAAGGGGAGGGAGGCAGTGTATGGGAACCTGCTCATCTGAGGGAACTCTGTCCTCCTCTGTGGCACTTGTTTGTAATTGGCATACCCTGATGTCATTACTTTCCCTCCACTGAAAGCAGCTGTGTGACACTTTTCGTCAAACCAAAAGTAAACTCCTGTTCAAGCTTCACATGGTGCCTGTTTTCACTCTTAACAGGAGTGATATTTCACTATTACAAAGTCAAGGCCAATAAACAGAAAACAGACAAGTGCTACACTATACTACCTCTCTGAATGATAGAAATAAAAAAGCAAACCACGAAAACAGAGAGGAGAGAAATCTAGTGAAACACTTCCAAAGTTCCAGTGTTAAGAAAGGCACTTAAGAGACAGGCTTTGGGAGCAATTTCTACTTCCCACCTTTGCATATTCACAAGTATTCTGATGTGCTCAGCTTCCAGCCCTGTCCCCAAAGCATAGACCAAAGCAAAGCAGGGGTATGACCACATTCTACTTTTGTGGTTCCTTTCATCTTGGGGACTGGACTTGTAAAGCATTCAAGTTAACATGATCATACAATTTTTAAAAGATAGAAAGCAAAAGAGTTTTTTTTTTTTTTTTTAAGGACAAAATTAAATTATGTTGGATCTGGCAACAACTGTGCCAACTTCCCACTTTCAGAGATTCCTTTTTGATCCACCCAAAGCCAGTGGTAGGATGCAGGAGCAAAGGCCTTCCTGTCATTTCCCAAAGAACGAGGGCAGCAGTGACTTGGAATGTTCTGGTAAGTGCAACAAGATCCCCAGCTGCCTAGGTTGCCTATGCCCTTATTTGAACATCACAACGCTGAGTGCAGTAGAAAGGGGAACCACCTTTAAAGAATGTACTACAACTCAACTTTCTAATTATTCATTCCTTGTTACTAACAGATTCAATCTACTTGTTGATATAACCTGTTATGGGGATCTGCTTTTAAAGACTTAGTAAAAGGGACTGCTTTTTTTTTTTTTAACGAAGATAACTTTCTTAGTGTGAAAGCATAAAGGGATTTTCTCTGCCAGGTATAGAGGCCAAACTCTTTCTTAAATCTTGGTTCTTGAACTATTGTGGGGGTGTCAAACCTGTTAACCAATATTTACTGGATACACACCATATACTTTGTACTGTGCTGGCAGGACACAAAATCATATGGTTGTGTCCAAGTAATAATTGAGTCTACTAGTAGAAACAAGAAGAAGCTCCTCACACAGAGCATTAAGGAAATGTCATTCCAGGTTACAGGGATCATATAATTATATAAGTATGTCATCATAGCAAAATACTATGGTATCAGAGATACTGTCAGATATTCTGGAAGAACTCAACTATAAGGTAGTAGGTGATGATAAACGGATAAAACTGAAGCTGTCCAGAAATGTCTTGTTCCCAGTCCAGAAGACAAACTGTTATGCATTTCCGTATAAATATACAGAAAAGATAAACAATATATAATTTATATTTTTCAGTACTCAGTGTGTACATACATACATAAAATTATTTATATTCCTTCAACCTTAGAGGGAAGCTGTGTTTTCTATGGCTTGATCATGTTTGAATCACCACAATTGACATGCAAACAACTGTCATATCTGGCATTTGGAAGAACTTTATTTGATTTAAAAATTCTTACAGTGATTCACTTAGTCTCACTCATGAAGTTCAAACTTAAACTTCACGTATACTGAGGTCAGTTTCATTCTAGTAGCTGAATTGCAAATCAAAATCTATGATATGTAATCAGTTCTGATTTTAATCACGACTCTAGATGGTACGAGAGCTGATGAAGTAGCAATAGGTTCGAGAAATTGTATAAGAAGTAGAAATCAACAGAACCATGAGAACCTTGGCTGCAAACATTTTAGAAAACAACGGAATAGAAGCTATGTTCTTTGTGAAAGACTTTCTTCATCAAGTGTTTGTACAATGATAGCAAAAGACTCCAACAACCAAACCCACGTATACAGATTTCACCTGCAGATGGTTGAAAAGTGATTTTTCTATGATCCTACAATACTGTATGTAATTATCTGTAATTAAATTATGGTAAAAATAATCAGCTTGACGTATTCAGAACAAGTACTGGACTAAACAATATTCCTTTTCATAAAAGAAAGAGTCATACACAGCAAAGTGGCAGAAACAGAATGGAGTGAGCTGTGGTTAAGTGTAAATCCTATGGCAATGAAAGTCATTTGTATTATCCTTACTTCTTTGAATAAATTCAGATGACAGCCCTATTTCATTTCTTCATTCAGTTTGGAGGCCAGATGGCATTAGAATCATTTACTTCACCTTGTTGTGCTTAATTACTACAATCAACACACTATTTTCCAAATTAATCATAACAAAGTAATTTCATTAGTAACACAGCAGGCTGTTGAATTATTAGCATCATAACAGTTTGCAAACAATTAAACTTTATTTGAACCTTAAAAATTTGCAGAGTGGAACATTATTGTAAGATCTAATGGCAATAGAGTACAAATTCAGTACAGAGCAAATAATCAAGCAAAATGCTATATAAAATATGACTTACAATCACCTTTGAAAAAAATTAGCTCTCTAACTGTTCATAGAAAAACAAATAAAAGCTAAGCAAACATAATGAGAACATAACAATTAGCATATTTTCTAACAAGCCATGTTGTTTAAATTCACATTAATGATATTATTATGATCTTGAAGAGTACGTGATATATTGTCATGGGTGTAAAGAAAACTTTCTCCCTGGTTGTATACAAATTATTCCATCAAATGAATGTAGAGTAGTCGTGAATTGAAAGTAACGATTGCCTCTCTTGTCACTCCAATTTTAAATCTTCTGCTTCCTTTCTATATCCCCCACCTATATTCAAGTTAAAAAAGAACAAAGGCCAGGGGAGCCCTGGACAGCAGTAACACCATATTTCTGTATTGCCACCATTCAAAGACTAGCTGGCTTGGAATTGTTGGTCATCAGTTGGCAGAGGACTCCCTCTCCTGGATTAACTGTAAAAAGAGGCAGAAATCTCCTAAACTCCTGAATTAGTCCTCGAGTGGGGGAGGGGTTGCCAAGTGTTCTGTATGCAGTGACAAGCTGCTGCCATCTACTGGCCCAGTACTAAACACTTCATTTAGGTGGGAGGCAGGAAGCTGACTCCACAGGCCTGCTGCAGTTGGGGGGAGCTGCTTTTGCTTTTCAACTACTCAGGCTTTGAAAACTAGCCCATGAAGTTCATCTCCAGTGGTCTAACTTTTGCCAAGATGACTTCTATCTAGTTCAGTGGCACTACATCAGGAAAAGGGTAATGACCACACAAATGTAAGTTCTGAAAACTTTAACTTGATGGGTCTATATGTAAATTTCAGTTTACTCACAGTCCCAAAAAGTAAGTTTTTTTTTTTCCTTAAAACTTTGAAACTTAGGAGATAACTGTAAAATAAACACTCTAATATCATTTGTAAGTAGTTGTAAATAAATAATGGAGGTTTTAAAATATTACCAATTCATTTGCATGGTTAGCGTCTTTACCTTTACAAAGCAAAGATCTGAAAACTTCACAAAGATAGTACCAGCTAAGTAATGATTCCATCTTAGGAGATTATATCTATTCTAGTCATCACAATGCATTTTAATGTATATTAAGGGCATACTGGTACTTCACAGGCATTTAAAATTCCCATGATTTAAAATACACATTAATGATTTGATCTGCAAATCTCGTTCATGCAGCACTGAGCATAACTGAGATGCCAGACAAACACTACCCCCCCTTCCATCCACCTGTTGGTGCATGTTACCCTGTGACTTCTACACTTTGCTCTCTGGGCCTTCCTTTTCTTCTCAGCACTCTGAGAAGTACAGAAAAGAGCCCAGAGTTGTGCTGTTTTATGGTGGGACTTCAATAGCACGGTAACAAGGTAGGATGAGAGAGTACTGACTGGGTCACACTTTCTTACTTTGAGAATATATTGAGGCTGTTTATACCATTTTATCAGTGGTAGAATGAGGTTTTTTATGAATCTTTTATTTCATTAAATTTAAATAAAAATACAGTAGAAAACATTGGTATGCCTATCATCAAACCAGGATATCTGTTATGTGTAAACTGCTCTGCACAAACCTGGTTCCAGTTCACACTTGTGCTGCAAGTGACAGCACATAGCCATTTGTAATTATATCGCTTTTTTTTTCTTTCTCATGGCTGTATTTAAGGGGAAGTAAATTTGCCACTTTGTAGGACTTCTTTCATGAGAACATGTTACTATTGTGTGAAAAATAAATACTAAGGTAAATGATTTACAAAGCTTTAGCATACTCACATTTTTTAGCATCTGCCTAAACCCTGCATGATATATTCAATTAAAATTCTATGAAATTATATATTACACTCTAAAAAATAACTGATGTTCAATGATTAAAAGAAATTACAACTCACACTGGAAGTAGCAGTAACTACATGGTCTGCATAAAACAGTAATGAATTCTTCACACAAATCACTAAATGGGTGAATAAAAACTGCAATTATTTCTTTGCAAAACAGCAATAGGTATAACTTTATGGCTTGCATCTAATTTACATTAATACCCTTCATTTAATTTCACTTCAGAGGAATATTTTAATGAACGACTATATAAAATAATAGTCAAAGCCAGGGATGTTCAACAAAACAAAGAAAGGTTATGGGCTGTCACTCATGCTTTCACAAGGCTTCTAAATCCAAAACATTTGCAGATAAGCAGAAGACTCTTCCTTCTCTGTAAGCAGGAAGGGAAAGTTGTATTTTAATTTTTTTCTTCAGTCAAAATGTTGATTTCTCCTGCTTAGAAAAAAATACATTTTTTAGTTAAGGAAAAATGAATGTTAACTCAACATTCTGCTAATTCATCACCTCACAAAAGCCATAAAAGTGATGTTTTACTAAAGTGAAGTAGTTTGAGAAAACAGCTGGTTAGTATCAAAGGAACTTTCTCTAAATAATTTCTTCATTTTCAAAGTAAATTCTGTGAAGTTATTTTAAAAATTAAAGATCAACATAACAAAAAAATTGGGGACACCATCTTGTGTTATCAGAAAACTATAAAGACTTTAAAAAGGCAAAGACTCACAAGGAAGAGACCAAGAGAACATATGAGCTATTACAGAATATTGGATTAAAATGTACTTACCCAGGACTCTCAAATATCATACATCTCCATTACGTAGGCTTTAGGCACCAAGCCAATGGCTCCCTTCATTTCTCCTACCCACCAGCCATATCTATTGTATTCCTAATTGAAAACAATATGCAATATTAACCTTTAGACTGGTGTAAGTATAATGTCGTTTTTATGCAACTTCTTAGAAATGTTATTCCTTTTTATAGAGTTACAAGAGCTTGAGCTGCAAATGGAAACATTTTCATCTTTTCTGTTTCTGGACACTTTAAAAATGCTGTTAGGCACAGGTTTGAATTAATGTATAACACAAAGCCTGTTTATTACTAGATGTAGAACACAGAAACAGGCACTCATGGTAAGAACCTCTCTCTCTTTCCACCCAGCTTGGATACCTTTTATGTGTAAGCACCAGTGAAAAAGGCTATAAGAGGAAAACTAGGGTCCCAAAGATACTCTGTTTGCCTTCAAGAAGCTTATTATCTAGCAAGGATAAATTTTTTTTACAACAAGCTACTTAATTCATAATTAAACTTGTACTTCCTAAACGGTTTAGAATATAGAGGCACATCCCTTAAGAAAATTTGATATGCACATTTTAAACAGATAAGAGAATAAAAGAACATTAATACAAAAAAAATGGCTTAATAAAAAATTTACAAATAGGCCCCTTTAAAATAGCATCCATAAGGCATTTATTGTCCCTTTCATTGGTCACAAGCTACTTTAGATAAAGGATAGGTGGAAGGGATTTAAAGGTGGTATTAGATTTATCCTTATAGTGGAAGATCAACAGAAAACAAAAGTATCTCAAGTTTTAAAGGAAAAATATTAATCTAGCTGTAAAAAAAAAAGTGATTGATGAGGTACTTCTGCATTTACTTTGCGACATGAGATAAACGAACCTGTGCCTCTTTTCCTCCCTTTATCCCCCATTGACAGCTACACCACTGCTTTAGGCATTGCGGACTCTCTGTAACCAGTCTCAAATGTCTGCCAGATTGACTAATGGATTTTTATCTCAAATTTATTTATGTTTAGTGAGATACAAACAAAGTAATATGAATTACAAGTTTCAGGAGTAATATCTTCCAAAGGCAATACTGTGCTCGAGCACTGTAAGTCTCAAATTTAATTTTTCATATAAGATAAATTTTTAAAATCAATCTCAGAAGTAATTCAATAGGTTATGATTTTCCAACATCTGAGTCATAGATAAATGTGCATATGCATATTGAGTTACGTGTGGGGAGGGCAGGTGAGCACTAACATCTGTATTGATGAGTATGCTTACTGACCATTAGAAAGGAAAATTATGCAGTTCTTCCATACAAAGGTAGCACATTAGCATGCACATACAGATATGTAGTCTACGAATGAGATTATGGAATAAGACATATAGGTTTTTTTTGTTGTTGTTGTTGTTGTTTTAACAGTAGGCAGTATCAGAATTGGGCTTATTGAAGAACAAAGTAGAGAGAAAAGCCTAATTCCATTCTTTTTATTCTAGTGAGGACACAGCCCTGGCTTGGGAGTTTAAAAGTTTAAAAGTTTGCTGACAATGTGAACTTAGTGTACAAAACTGCCTAAGCAACAAAAGTACTCTGGGTCCAGAACTCACTGATGATGACTATAATTAATATCAGAAGAAAATACCAACTTACTGAAAGCTATGATTAGCAACCATTATATCCTAATAGGTACCTAATAAAACTGCCTTTTTCAATTTTTAAGACAATGAATACAATTAGAGCCTAATGCTTAACAAAATAATGTACTTAGCCTACTAAAGACCTAATGCCTACAGTGTAAGATGTCAAAATGGACAGTCAACAGGGTAAGGCTGAGTGTGAAAGCTCTTGCCAGGTGCCAGTCTTAGATTTTTCCAAGTGCTTATTTGGAAAGAGTGGTTGTCTTTCAATGGTAGACACTGAAATCATTCAGTGAGAGGGTATATTATTGACCCAAACCTGCTTCCAGAGAATGACCCTCAATCTGGGTGACAATATGAAGATTCAAATTATTAGCCAGAAAGTTTATATAACTTTTTAATAGTCTACTTTGGTTATAATGTGTACCATCAATAAGGGCATATAATCATTCTCAAAAAGCTCACTCACACCCAAATTTAAGAACTGATGTCCAACAAATCACATCAACAAAAATGAATGACAGACTTTACACTTGAGAGAATTGTAAAATAGGGTAAAACAGGCAAGTTCATTAAACAGAAGCCCAGTCGTAAACAGCAGGGAGGAGCCTGTTCCATTGTAAATAAATCCCTTAAAAGTAACATTGTAGAGAAAAAAAAGAAAAAGTCTTACATTAAGATAATCTTAAAAGCTTCACTTCATTTAAAATAACCAAAAAGGGCTGGGTTTGTAGCTCAGTGGCAGAATGCTTGCCTAACACGTGTGAGGCACTAGATTCAATCCTCAGCACCACATAAAAATAAACATATAAAATAAAGGCATGCTATTCATCTACAACTACAAAAGATTAAAAATATAATAATCAAAACAGGTACAAAATACACAAGTCATAAATTCCTCTAATGTGTCACAGATTTAAATCAGAAAAGGGCAAAACCGAAAACCAAAATACTTATTACTTTACATTCATCAAGAATTCTATATAGGGGATAGGAAAGACGGTGGAATGAGTTAGACATCATTACCTTAAGCACATGTATGAAGACACGAATGGTGTGAAAATACCTTGTGTACAACCAGTGACTTGAAAAATTGTACTTCATATGTGCAATACGAAATGAATTGCATTCTGCCGTCATATATATCAAATTAGAATAAATAGTTAAAAAAAAAGAATTCCATATAATACTCCTGTGTGGAATTAGGGGATAAGATAAAATATAGGGAAGTAAAAATCTAGGAGGCTTATTTATGGATTTATACTGTAGCCATTAGAGAGTGTCGACAAGACTGCAAACATAGGAGCCTCCCCTTCCATCATTACCGTCCTCTGGATGAGCCTCCTGAGCAACATGAATCCCAATTAAACCATTTGCAGCCTATAAATTGGAATGAAAATGCTTCTTGGTGTGCAGTATTCTAAATTTCGGCCTGAAGATTCAACATCACACAAGCTTTCCTCCTGAAGATGAAGATCGGCCTATCTTTGCCTTTCGTCTTTGCTGCCCCCAAACAAATCTGATTATGAATGATACATGACTCCTACTGAAAAATAACGCAATGGATACAATGTTGTCTTATGGTCCACATAGTAATTATAGTATTGTCCTATGAAGTCACAGGTGGATCATTTAAAAAGAACCTCTCAAACCTTATCTTGTTAATAAATAAAAAATAAAGAGACAAACCATACCAGGCTGCCATTTAAATCTGTGACAGTAGGAAGCATCATGTGATCTCGGCTGCTGTAAAGATGACATCTTTACAGCAGCCGAGATCTCAGGTACAAGAAAGTCTGCCATCTGGTATCCTTCACCCTACTCGGCTCTTAACATCGGCTGAAATGCTAACATAGGCAAGTGACTGTACTTCAGGAGGACTGATAAAATAATGAAGAGTCCTTTAATCTACAGGAAACCATTCTAGTCAATTTATAAGAAATATTGCATCCCTTTGTAGGACGTGTAATTATTTTCTATTAATCATGTGCTATAAAGCTACATTATGCGGTTATTCTGTTATCACTAGAAAGAGGCCTGCAGTCAGCTTCTGACAATGTTAGGTAATTACTAACACAAAGCTGCTTTCTCCTCCCGCAGTAATGCTATCAAGATCCAGAGGTGTAGTGATGCTTATTGTATAAAAATAGCACTCAAAAGAAATTCAATATCTGCAAAATGGATGGCTTCAAGGCAAAATGTAATGTGGCAGTCAAGAAGCCAAAAAAAAAGGGCCAAATTTGCCCAATAATCTGAGGACATAATAGTAAGGTGGCACTGAATGCTTGCAATCTCACACCTGCATTTTCAATTTTCACACCATTAAAATCATTTTATTTGATAATTAAAATTTTAGGCCCCAATTACTATTTATTGAGCAATAAATTAAAATGATTGCATGATAAGGCAAGAAAAAAGGACTAGTTTTGATAAAGTGAAACAGAGACTTCATCCAACACAATAGTAAGCGTATGTCCCAATTTACTCAATTAACTCAATCTCTCTTTGCTGGTATATTATTTTACACTTAAATAAGGTCCCAACATTGACTTCAAACCTTTTCAGCACCATAATTCTAATTTCCCAAGTAGGTTAATCCACTTTCCGCAAGCCATATGGTGAAAGAAAGCTTCCTTAACTGAAACCTGAAACACTACCAAGGTTTTGTGATGTACTAGCTCTTTCAGAAATTAGTTACTGATATGTTTGAAAGCAACAGGTGTTGGAAAGTTTAAAAGACTATGTGTCCTTTTTACAAAGATGTCTCTGTGATTTAAAATATACCAGCCTTTTGTGGAAATGAAAGCAATTTTAATGGATAAAATATGAAATACAGGAAGCCTGTGGATTTGACCATTACTTTCCAAGTATTCACTGTGATAATTATGCATAAACACTTCAGTAGTCTGAAAACTAGATAAATACTTAAAATACATAAATAATTTCTTCAAGGCCACCTCTTCAGTCTTTTCTTTTTTATTATCTCTATTTAGAAACTTTGTAAGAATCATTTAATTTCTTATACATTCATCATTTCAAAAGCTTCTCTTAAAACATATGATAGGAACGTGAAACCCTCAGTCTTTTACTATTACAATCTACACACTAATTGCTTGGCTTTTAGTTTCCTGACCTGTTGTTAAATGAGGAAAGGGACACAATCTCTAAGGTCGTCTGTGATGTCTGAATACCACTACTTAGGAACCCGCTTGAAGATACTAAGTTTCCTAGTGGCTTATGGAGATCAACTTCATTACTTTATAATTTACTATGCAGGTGTGACTTTGAGTTCCTTTAACTCAAATAGTGACTTTTTTTTTCTCCTTGCACTGTGCACTCCATTTTTAAAGCAGGAGAGACAAAGGACAAGTAAGAAAGCATATAGGAAGAGTGTGATTCTCACAACAAATTTTAGTTTATATCCCACTGCCAAGATACATTTAATTCAAATTTCTACAGTATCAACAGTTGTAATACCATATAATAAAAACTGATATTCAAACTGATGATTCATAGATAACATTAGGCAAGGAAAGATCAAGTCATGCGCAGTGGAGGGTGGCGTTGGCGCTCAGTGCACTTCACCCATCACCACATGGCTCTATGAACTGTTCCCAGGTTCACCCACTCCATTATTCTGCCCGTCAGCCCTGCATTTCAGGCCTTTATCTCCTCACTTGGATGACTGCACTGTCAACTCAGCCTCTCTGATCTTCCCAGAAACTGTCCTCATCCGTTCTCCTGATGCTCAAGTACTTTGACCAGCCTTCAACTACACACAAAGTCCTCTGCCTGGCTTGTTCTTATGCTGCTGGCAACATTCCCCTACCACTGCTCTGGTCCCCACAGTCCCACCCATCACCCACACCCACTCCTGACTCTGTGCAGGGTGTGTCTCCCCAGTAAAGTGTCCCCTCCCTCAGCCGCAACCTGTCCAACAATTACAACCAGACTCCAATCAGTTGTCATGTGGATTTTCCCCTGAATTATCTTACCCACAACAGCATCTCTCATTTCAAGCTGAGCCTTTATTCTTCAGTGGATTTTATGTTTCTTAGTGTTTGGTTTGTTGGTGTTATTGTTTGGTACCAGGGATTGAACCCAGGGGTGCTTAACCACATCCCCATCCATTTTTTATATTTTATTTAGAGGCAGGGTCTTGCTGAGTTGCTCAGGGCCTCGATAAGTTGCCGAGGCTGGCTTTGAACTCATAATCCTCCTGCCTCAGTCTCCTGGGATTACAGGCATGTGCCACTGTGCCAGGCACTCCTTCTTATTCTTAAGATTATCTTCTCAGAAAATCTAGAGTCTCATCCCAGGTCTGTTGTTAACTAGGTAGACAACCTAGGCAAGTCCTGAGTTCTTTAGGAATGATACTTTATTTATATTTCTATTCCTTATTGAGACTTTATAATAATCCAGGTATGTGCTTAATATAAATCAATAAGTCTACTTATTTTACATTTGGATCCTCACAGAATTGCCTTTTTGAAATTTTTAAAATATATATATATATATATATATATATATATATATATATATATATATATTTTAGTTGTTGATAAATCTTTATTTTATTTATTTATATGTGGTACTGAGAATCGAACCCAGTGCCTCACATGCCAGACAAGTGCCCTACCGCTGAGCCGCAGCGCCAGCACCCCCATTTTTGAAATTTTTGTACTATTTACTGTAAATATTTTTTGTTGAGGCCATTACCTGTCACTCTTGTACTTATTCTGTAAAGTTCCTGGAGCCAGACAATCAGTGCACATTCTAGGAATTCATGTGAGACTCTGTCTTTTCAAAGAAGTCATGCTGGGAAAAGTCAAGATCCCTCCTTTGTGATTAAAAGGAATTATTAGCTCCCTATCTCCTTTGGTTTGGCTGCCAAGAAGCTGAGGGCCAAGGCAAAAGTTCAACTGCAGAAATTCCACTGTTTTTTAAGTTAAGTTCACCACAAGCTATGTTCTTTTTCCCTTGATCTTTTATTTATTTTCTCCCAATTATGTTGGGCCTTAATTTCTTCACCTGTAATGTGAAGGGCTAGCACTAAAGTTCTCCTAACTCTATGGTTCTGTCATTCTGCTAGGAAGTCAGGATTCTTTCCCATTCTTTACCAAAATGAAATGCATTTTGGTAAATGGATACTAAACATTTGCTACCATATTGTCAGGTATTATTAAGTACAAAAATACTTAAGACAGAGTGTCTAGCTCAAGAAGTTCAGAGTTTAGAAGAGAAAGAGATTAAACAGATAATCAAATATTGAATGTTGAGTGAGAGAGAAAGAAGAAATGAGTGAAACGAGAAGCAACTAAATTCCACAGAATTTAGCTGTATCCAGGGAAAAGCAAGAGTTGAGAGTGTGACTAACATAAAAGGTACAGGAGGAAGATATGGGGAAAGTGGTACAAGACAAAGGAGGAAAACTCGGTTGGAAAGGTCAGGTTGGTTGGTTTCTACAGTGTTTCTCTGACTCCCTACCAATCTCAAGGTTAGGGAAGAGAAGTGACCTTGAGCCACTGGTTGTCTACTGGTGGTCCTTGACTGTCTATGGCTCTGTGCATCGTTAATAGGACCATCCACTCTTTTGTATCACATAGTCTTGCTTTGGGATATTTTATCCTATAGACACAAAACACAAGCCTGTTGAACAAATAAACTTCACTCATCCATGAGGGTCTAGTTCAACTTTTATTTCCTTATGAATCTCTTCTTAATTACTCCAGGCTTTACTGATCTCCCTCTTTTAACTGTCTTTTAACTGTTCTTAATCAGTATGTATCTATCTCTACTCTCTCAAGCCTAATAATTTCCCTGGAATATATAAGCTTCCAGTTCTAAAGGGATGAGAAGCGGGGCATCTCAGAAGAGTGAAAGCATGCTATATGTACACCGAGTGAGTTCCTGATTTTCCAGGTGGAGGTGGGGTAGAGAAAGTATAAGAAACCATGGGCTGTTCCAGTTAGGATTAAAAATAAATTATCACTGTATTTCTTTTCTTTATGGTTTTGTTTTGCTTCTGGCAAACTCTTGATTATTCCATGATAGATTAACCAGGTGATCCTGCAGCCTTGCTCCTCCTTCCCAAAGCAGCCCTTCCACATCACTTCTCCCCCCTTTCTCTCACAACCCTGCCTTCTGGCTCATCCCCTACCTCTTCAGCCACTGCAGGAGCTGAGCCTAACAGCCTGTGCCTCATAAGCACCTTCCTCTTTTATCTCCTAGCACTGTTCTGAAATGCTTCCTCCATTTAATGTGAAAGAAAACAGGGAAGTATTTGAGCATGTTGTTTGCAAAAAGCCAATAAGAGGAGTCCTATGAATGGAACCAGAACATGTTCTGACATAGTGTTGTGTCTATAAATGCTTTTCACTGCTAAGGAGAGGTGGGTACTAAGTAGAAGGTCAGCTTAGTTAATGCTTCCACTGTTCCCTAATCCCAACATCCACCTGGGCAGCCCAGAAACTAAATGCCATCAGGTTCCGAACAGATGCAATCACAGGAACAAATCCTCCTCCTCCTTCCCCAAAGGCTATAAAATATGATAACACTTTGGAACTAGCTTTGTGTCAACAATGCATGTCCCATTTTGAGATGTCCTTGTTACTCTTCAGTAGTTGGCCATGCTATTTGTGGAACCCTGGGTCATATGGTCACACAGGAAAAACTAAGTTAGCTAAAAAGAAACTTGCCAATGCCCTCTGCTAGTAGAGCTAAGCAGACTTTTTTCTTTTGGTGCTGTGGATTGAACCCAGTGCCATGTGTGTGCCAGGCAAGTGTCCTACCACTGAGCTACATCCCCAACCAGACAGCAAGACTGTGCTGTCTGTGCTCCTTTCATAGGTTTGAAGCAAAAAAATAATAATTTTAAGAAATCCATAGTAACTAAATCTTTATATTCTCATAATGAAAAGCAAATGGTCAATGACAGTCACAATTCCCTGATCATTTAGAAAAGTCAACCAATTAGATATAAAAGGAAGTACTGCTTGAAATTCCCCATACACACTTAAAAATGGCCTTTCACTATATATTAGTGACCACTGTCTTACCCTTCATTTCCTGGTTTTGAGTTATTATTTCTCAAAAGGCTGCAAAGCTAAAGTCAAGTATGCCCTCATCTGGGTAAAATATTCCAGAATCCTTAATTCTCTTATTATTATTTTTCTTAATATCAGACAAAGTAGCATGCCTCTTTCCTTCTAGAGTATGGCTTGTCTGTTACTAAGTCTCTAAAAACAAGTTATTGCTTTAAAAGTAAGGATAAGAATGCAGTTAGCAATTTACCGGTAAGCAAAGATCGGAAGATAAACTGTCAGTGGGTATAAATCCAGAAAGGCAAACTAGAATAACATAACCAAAGAGGTAAGCAGGCTACAGCATATGCCTACTGCTATATAATATGGATTCTGCTGCTGAAATTATAAAACCTCATAAACTTGGTTCTAAGAAAATACCAATAACTACAATATTACGTTTATGGTTTGGGGAAAATAAAACTGATGTGCAATCTCCTAAAAAAGAATTTAGCATGATTTTACACAACCTGATTCCTAAAAGAAATTAAAAAATTTAAAAATTAGGTTTTCTACCTCCAGTATGACTCACCCCACCAAATGAATCTAAAGCCAAGCTCTGGGTTGCAGAGTTAATTCACTAACAATGCAGCTGTCATTAAAATCACAGATTCCACTTTCATCCATTCCTATAAACATGCTCCTTATTTTTCCTTCTTAGGAGAAAAAAAATTGTTTTTTTCCTAAATCACCATTGAACTATTAAATAATTTATTTTAACACATTAAAAAAAAATAAACCCGGCAGCAATCCTATATGCAAAGAATGGAAAGTAAAGTTACTGGCTCACCTTTTTAGACAAGCAGTATTTAGATTTATTATTAGTGAAGTTCAAAGGTTAAAACTAAGAAAATGCCAGACACTTTGAAGGAGGGGCTAGCTCAGCCAGGGATCACATGACAGTTGCTAATTGGAAAATGTTAAAAAGGAAAGGGGGAGGGGCAGGGTGTCTGCTTTCCCTTCTTTCTTTATTGTGAAACTTGATTTTCACTGAAAATAAAGGCTAAGATTTGTATAACTCTCAAAAGAGGCTTAAAATAAATAAATCACCCCAGGCTGACTGAGCACAGCTGACACCCTATCAAGACTTTCTTGCAAAACAGAAAAAGAAGGATGAATTTTGAAACAAAACTGTATTTCCACAGTGATTTTTAAGGAAGACAACCTAGTCCCCAAACTAGTGAAATGTTTGTTGCCATTACATTTACAAAATTAAAACGTTCTTCATTGTAGGGCAAGCCATTTTATTTCTTGATTTATCTAAATGTTTATTTATATTGAAAGAATGCACCTTTTCTTAAACTATTTTGTGTTGCCTTTTTTAAAGAGCACTGACAAACTTGTAGAAGGTAAGTCAAATTAATGTTAATTTAATATCTTAAATTATAAATCAGTTCATTACAAAGAGCAAGCAGCATTTCTTTAAAATCTTTTAAATGGTTTTACTCATCAAAAATGTCTTGGCATTACTTTTTTTTTTTTTTTTACAAAGTACATATTTTCTGTCTCCACAAATATTATGTTAGATTTCTTAAAATATATTGTTCCTTATGTATATAATTTCTACATTTAATTCAAATGATGAACAACATTTTTCATGATTAATGCTAATACTTTATTGACATCAGATAGGAAAGTAATAACCCATAGCTAGATTTAAAGTTGAATTAATGAAACCATTCTGATTGTGCACATTAGCTGCAATTACCTGCACCACTCATTCTGAGCCACTAGATGGTGTAAAAAAATAAATTAAAATGGCAAAATTTCATCATCACCATGAAATCTAAATAGAACTCTGAGTAGGATGCAACATTCTAGGCATATAATAATGCTAGCAATTTCTATACTAATTGTACTTAAAAAAAAAACCTATCAGTATATAACATGGGCCCTACTTTGATCTAGAAACAAGTCCTTTTGAGCAATTTTTGCCCTCTTCCACTAAAAGCTTGAGTTCTTAATTTATAATATCAAAGCATTTAAAATTGTAGTTCTAGTTTACATATTAAATGAATTTATGGTGTTAACTTATAGCCCATATTTCCACTTTGATAAAACTAGAAGGCCACACTAATAAAATCTTATTAGGGATTTTCTAAACATATACTCTATTCCAAAACAACCAGACTATTAATAGAGCAGACACCCATCAATGTTTCAGAATATGCTCAAATCTTAGCAGAGAGAGCCATGTGATCTTTTCACCATTACCAAGATTTAGCTGGTTGATTCTACTAGATCCATAGTTGGGTGACTATGGGTATTCAATCATTCAATTTATGGTGAGAATATGCTGCCGACAATGTCTTCTTTCTCAGCTCTTCTTTCAGAAACCAAAATGAGCCCCAGTTGAAATACCTACCTCTAGAAGACCACAGTGAAATGATGATGGTGGAATTTTAAGCCTTATAAATCTGATAGCACAAGGTTTTTTGATCAGCTCTTTCCCAAACGATAGCATTTAAAATTTTAGATGGAAATAAACACTTCCCATGAGCTGGACCACCCTTAACTACTTCTCTGATCAGGATTCACAAATAAAACTACACTCACTACAAAACAGATTTGGGAGAACAGGAACTAAGGACCCCAACATCCTGGAAGTATAAACACAACATCCCGGAAGTATAAAAATTAAAAGTATGGTTATACTTTTAATTTCACATTAACAGAAAATGATTTTCTGAGGCAATGGTAGAAATAAAGTAAGCCTATGGGAACTCTGCTTGTTTATCCTAGGAGTTAGTACTCTGTCCAGGCTTTTGGGATAATGATAACATGATTCCTAAAGGTTTTAAGAGTAGATCTACACCGGCTTTATAAGTTTCTTATCTGCAAAAGGAATGTAATGGCCATATGGCATGCTCCCCTATAATCTGAAATTTCAAATGGAATGTAATCAACCTTTTAATTTTAGACACAATTGCAGCCAAATCAGTTAAAGAAATTGTGCGAGATAAGTAAATTCAGAAGAGTCTAAGAAAGTTTCTTGACAGGAACTAAAACTAATCTGTTTGATTTCTATATTAAATAACTGACTAAAAAAGCAGGACAATTAAATGCTCAATAACTGGCTTAATCAAGAGTTGTAATGTGCATGTGGCTTTCCATAGCTTCTAAGAACTGAAAGCATCTTTCTGGAAACACTGAGAGAGGTGACAAGCCTTAGCTTTGTGCACCTTAACTAGTGGTTCACACAACTGTCTGTATTTACTTACTACTAAATATTTCTTGCTCCCACAACCTACAAATGCTTATATCTTATTCTTTTTGTATTCCTGGTGCCTAGAAAGGATCCTAGTATATTATAGGTACTTTGTGATGGTTTCAAATTAAATGAAGTGGGGAGATAGGGACGGAAAGAAAGAGAACAGGAAAAAGCACAAGTTCATGTACTGGCTCTGGCACTTTCTCGACCAAAGTTCCCTTATCTGTAAAACCAACAACAGATGATCTAACAATCCATGATTGTATGTATGATGATTATAGGGACCAGTCATCTAGTATTAAAACTCAGTGTGGCCTGGTTTTCAAATTCCCTTTGCATCTAACATGTCACATTATCTCTCTGAGAAGTCCAAATATTTCTCTCATCAAGAAATTACATTAAACTCGTAGACTTATGATTTATTTAACATTTCCCAACTTATATTTAAATTGTTTCCACTTATCATTTGTTTCTAAAACAGCCTCACAAAGTAGACAGACAGAGATTTTTTTAAAGTCCCTATACTATAGAATGGGAAATTAAAAAATGAAAATGAAGAGAGCACACACCTCACACTGCTCAGAAATATAACCTTGATTTTACATCTGACAGATCCTGAATAATCCAGTTTAGAAGCAGAGACAAAGATTCTTGTACATTTAAAGATGAGTTCACAGCAATGTACTCTGCCACTATGTTTACAAATATAGTATGTTAAACTTAAGAAAAAAATTTACCTAAACCTGTCTGAATAGAAAAGCATTGCTTTTAAATTGTCGGAACACCCAATGTATTTACATAAAGATGAAAAACTTGTTCTATAAACACAGTGTTTCCAGTAGTGAATGGCAGACAAAATCAGAATAAGCACACAGAAGAATAAAAAGGAAGAGGAAAGAAAAACATAATAAATAACCTAATACCTTCCAATGTTAACTTTCACATAAGCACATTGTTCTGGAGAAGGCAGTGGGTGGATGGAAGCCAAAGGCTAAAGTGATAGGTAAACACACTGTTAAGTTGAATCCTGTTATCTGATTGTGTTTAAAATTTGATTATATTTCACTTGACAAAATAATTAATTATTGTGAACTCCCAATTGTTAACTAGGACCTAGAAGAATTCCAATTGGCATTTTTCCCTCATGTTGTAAATCCAAATGCATATAAATCGAGCTGCGTATTTCCCCTTTACAGTTGTCATTTGGGGTAACTTCTTACCTTGCTAAGAATGTAAATCACATCACCACGCTTAAATGACAACTCATCAGAAAGTGCTCCTGTACAGTCCCACAGACCCTGGTAAAAATTAGCGTAATCAGTGCTTTTATCACCTAGGAAAAAGAAAGTAAGAGAGTATAAACCAACAGAAATTAAAAGTCCACCCCGACCACCAAAACAGTCTTAAAAAATTCTGTCCTGAGTCAAAGAAACATTTTTATACACACACACACACAAGAATCCTCCTTTTTATTACTATCATCTAATTAAGATCATTTTCAAAAAGTTCAGATTTTTAATGTCCTTTATCCTTTTTCTGCCTTTCATTTAAAACCTGTGGTGACAGCATGTTCTCACCAACACATCACCTACAAGTTGCTTCCTGCTTACTTTATATGATTAACCTAAGCCCATCCACAATGTGTTTGGAAGAGAGTGTGCCATACTTCATAATGAGCAATACCCATGGTGATGGGACAAACACGTGGTGAAATAACCATGTCACAGCATTTGGGATATTTTAACAACCACAACAAAAGAGCTAATGCAATCAAAACTAGGGATCCAATTTTATTTTTTTTAAATCCTAAAATCTAAAGCTGCAAATAATATAAGCGTAATTACAGCTCTTTTCCTTGGGGATATTTGTACCCAAAGCCTCTCAAAGTTGTCTTAAAACATTTCAGCAACTTTGAAACTGCCAAAGCTAAAGCTGCATTTTTCACCAGATTTTTGTCAGCCCCAGTTTAAGACATTAGGCTCTGAATAAACATGCAACATACACTGGAGTTATCAGCTCATCCTTCTACTAGCATAAGCACAATGGATGTGATGTGCTCAAACTGCCATACAGACCATTAACTGATTGATTATTTAGCGCTCTCCGCTCTGTAATACCACAATAAACCGGGTAATAAATGCTTTGTCACTGATACAATGTGGGTCTCCTGAAACACAGCACAGAGTTAAATACACTGGATGCTTTTGTTACACTGAGAACTGCTTCCTGTTTTTAATTTCATGATAATTGAGTTTTGATGAGTTAATGCAAAAAGAATGCAAGTAATATCAATAAGATGTCCATGTATTCACTAGCCAGGCAGAACACATACGTGCTGACAACCGCCATCATTGGAATGTCGTCTTTGGATTCTGAGGGGACAACTGTGGAGACACATGCTGGATCTGGGTTGTCATCTTAGTTTTGTTCTATGGCTCTCAAACAGCAGGCTTCTGGCAATTCCTATACAACTAGTCACATTAGCATGCCATTAGGGTGCTCATCCTATTAGATGTGGTTTCTGATTTATACAAAGTGTTAACTTTATTTGAAAAATTTAAAATCGTTTACTATCTTAAAAATTACTAAAACCAAAAAAGAGGGTATGAATAACATGGAGTTGGAATATTTATAGGATGTCACTCTTCATTTATATAGGAAGAAAATAAACAAGGACTAGAAAAATATACAACCTAGCAAAACCCCCCTAGTAAATGTCTTTCCCATTTTCTAAGAATTCCAAGCTAGAGAGGGACAATGGGAGGAGGGAGGGAAAGAGGAAGGCAGACAGAGAGAGACAGGCACCTTATTGGCTTTTCCACACTAGTATTTGAGCACTCATCACTGATACCAGCAGGGATGTATACAAGCCTGGGAATCCAACCAAGAACTAACAATGCTTGTGGCCACCCTTCATTACATTTCCCCCCCAAAGCATATATTAAGTAAATTCTATCAATGGACACTAGAGGGCACTCCGACTGGCCAGATCTCTCCAAATATTGTCCATTTCTTTCTTTTTAAGAAAAAAAAAATCACTTAATAATAAAGTGACTGATTTCCTTTAAAAACCACTTATTTAGACAAATAGAGATTTAGAAGTTGAAACATTCTAGTCAGATTAAATCAACTGCTAAATGGGTCAAATGTTGCGCCCTTTGCAGTCCGTCAGTGTCAGTTGAAAAGTCAAGGAATTAGAGCAAAGAGGGGAATGACATCATTTCACATGCAAGGCCCTCCCCCACAGCAACTGGCTGGGAGGTAAAAGGATCTAAATAACTGGTTTCCCCACTCAAGGCTCCAGTGTGTTCCCCAGGCTGCTCAGTCTTAGGCTTGGTCCAAAAAGGTGGAAGAAACAAAACTTTGGCTAAAAGCTAGAGGAGAGGTTTTTGGCTTAGCTGTGACGTCCCAATGGGTCCCTCAGCTGTCCAGACTGCTCTTCCCTTTTTCGGATTCGCTCATGATAGTTTCTTCATTTAACAGATTTTCAAGAGGGGGTGGGGAAGAAAGAAAGAAAAGAAAAGTGTATGGTGATTTCTAACACATAATCCTTATCACTTTGGGGTCTCTCTTCCCCTCGATGCACTTGGCGAAACTCCCATTAACACTAATGGGAGTTACAGGAGCAGGCAAGGGGAAGAGAGACCCCCACCG
Source organism: Marmota marmota marmota (assembly GCF_001458135.2). NCBI lineage: Eukaryota > Metazoa > Chordata > Mammalia > Rodentia > Sciuridae > Marmota > Marmota marmota. The sequence continues at coordinate 3,719,886 of NW_026000153.1, forward strand.
TGTGCAAGATGCATCTCTCCCTAGATGTGCATCATGAGCATTTCATTAAACCTCACTGCTGTAAAGAGGCGATGGAGCCAGCGATTTGGCAATACTAGGGAAAAGATGCATTTTCAACTGTGCTTTCTATAATCTTTTTTTTTTTTTTTTTTTTTGCTTTCTATAATCTTGATGATGATGTTACCCAAAGACCAACCTCATTTCTGTGTCCCATATGTGAGCTCTGCTAAAGAATAATCTGTTTATGTCACACATACATACGATTTACTATCCTATCTGCTTCAGCATGCAATACGAATTATAAAGTAGAAATATCACAGCTAAGCGAGTATATGTTTTTTAGTCTCTTTCTCCTCAGGAAAATAATGTTCAAATTCTTGATATGAAATATGGACATAAAAATTATAAATTATCCGGTTTTGGAAAACAGCAACCTCCTCTAGTTTACTTTTTAAATTTTTGATTGTGCTTAAATATCCATGGATAAAAATTAAGTATAAATGTAGTACAAAAAGCACAGTACTTCACAAAAGTTAACATCGTTCACCCTCACAATGAAAAATCCCATGTAAGATGTATTTTTATAGAATAGAACATAATGTGATAAACACACATTCTAAAATACAAGTTAATTCTGTTCAGTTGTTTTTACTACATGGATTAATTTTTTTATGCTACTCACATCATGATCTATATTGTCAAAATTACAAAGGAAAAAAAAATCACCTTATTATGTTTCTTATCCTGAGAGGTATGGATGATTAAAAGAGAAAGTAAGAAACAAAAAATAAATTAGCCAGCTTGTGAAGGATTTAAACAATGTACTTGCTTCTGCTTTTAAAAACATACATAAACAGACCATTGGGCAAAGATAACAGAACTGTTATGAATTGTTTGTATAAACTAAACATGTAAACATTGGAGATACTTCTGCACAGATGACAAGATTTTAAAAACATGATGACAATGGATGAAAAATAGCATAATAAGATAATGAAGAATCTCTCCCTGGTTGTTATAGGTTTGAAAACTATTTTAGAAATAATTTACAGCGTTTTTTAAAAAAAGAAGCAAATGGGATTGTGTGTGTGTGTGTGTGTGTGTGTGTGTGTTGTGTATATAAACCTGAACACGAAGGAACTTGAAAAAATATAAGATCATCTTTGTGTTTACTTATATATTTTACATTAGACCAGTCTTTTTTTTTTCCCAAGAAAATCAGTCAATGTGAAAAATATATAACATTCTTGAGTAAGGTTAGAAGTTCATGTCATGTGATGCTCAGCAAGATAGTAATACCCTTGTCAACTCACTGCTCTGCATGGCAAACAAGCTTCTAGTCTTTGACAGCCTAGGGATGAGCAAAGGTCACTGCTATGCAAAAGCATTAAAACTGTTGCTTGAAAAGAATTTCATGTCACTAAAGATAAGAATTATTGCAGTACTTTATAGCTATGGCATGTAAAGCTAGTTCTACTTATTGCATTCCTTTGAGCAAAATGTAATTTTTTTTCTACCTTTGAAGGCAAAAAATGGGGAGATGGTTATTTTTAAGGGTGTTTCTTTTTAATTTTTTGAAAATGGCATTTTTGAGAAATCCAATTGCTTTAAGCCAAAATATTTGTATCTGTGTAAAGGGTATCTATCTATATGTGTCTACCTTCTATTCCTGTATTGATATTTAAAAGAAAGAAAACTACATGCTTTTGGCAGAAGCCTCACGATCCATAACCCAAAACATATATACTTAAGTTACTATTGAATATAGTCCTCAAGGTTTCACTAAGCCTCTGTGTTTTATAGCTGTATTTTACAGGACGGGAGTGTTCACATCTAATGACTATGTCCTTGCTTCCTTTCTGAAAAAAGCAAACCAAAAGCTTTTGCAGCAACCTGCTCCTGCCTTCCTGTCCAGGTCCGGAATCAGGCCTCTGTTTCCTTTCCACATGTCACAGTAGGAAGGCCTCTGGAAAGCTACTTCCTGAACATACACTTCTTGTCCACCCTCCTCTGACAGCTTGAAAGAGTGATGTATGGACATATCAGAGAGGGGAAGGTGACCCCAGCTCCAGCTCTTTGCAGGACCGAGGGATGATAGGGCAGACCTTGCCCCAGCTGACATGTGGCTATGAAGAGGTGTAAAGTCCTGATAAGAAGGCAGTTCTTCTCTTCTTTCCATGTAAAATAATTGCTGGTTTATCAAAACTAACCTCATGCTTGCACTACAGATATGGTTTATCTCTTGCTATTTGGAAATAACAACAAGCAAGAAAAGTGGTTCGTATCATGTGATTCCGTATACAGCGTGTGCAGTTATTTTTCTAGCCTCAGTCATAATTAGTACCTGGGGCCATGTGCCAAGTGGAAATGGATAAGGGGAACATCCTTCCTAGTCTTCCAGGCCAACAGTGTCCTTTTCCAATTTTTAAGCTGCTGTCACTGGACTCTGGCATTTCTTACCCAATTCATTTGCTTTCTGTGCTAATCATATGCAATGAAGATATGCATGGCCAACATTTAAACAGGCTGCAGATCAATTAGCGGTCTTAAGTTTATCTGATTTTTATCAAAGAAGACAGAGCTGTGGGTCGATTGTCAGAGCCTGTGTCAAGTTGACCTTTTCAGAGATGTCTACATTGCCAGTCCCCTGGGCAACTTGTTGTCCCCTGTTAGTCTCTGAATGGCAGAAGTCTGTTCTGCTCAAGCACAAAGTATACACAGATGTCTATATTACATTCTTATAGGTTTGACAGCAACTGCATGTTGTATCTATAAACTGTCCTTTAGCAGTGACACTTCCTCAATGATGATAAGCTAATTTATGCAACTAAATCTCCTTTGTGCAGAAATGAAAGCTAATTGAGTCATTACAAAGTAATTCAGGAAGGAATACCTTGTATAAATTGGCTTACTTTATAAATCCTTCTCAAGTGGTTTTCATGCATCCTAAATGGGACTAAGCAGCTTATCAGCGGTAAGATATCCAGACCAAACAAGCCAACTTCTGGGAGCTGTGTAAATGTCTTTAGAGTAGTGAGAAAGTGGCTTAAAAAAATTAAAAACAAATTTTAAAAAAAAGCTTTGCCAGGAAGCTGCACAATCATTACCTGAGGTGTGATGCACACTTTCCTGACTCATCTTCCTTTGTTCTTCCATTTTCACAGAAGCGTTGTCCTCTTCCTCCTCTGTAAAAAAAACCAACAGCACACTGAAGGGGTTCCTCTGGGATAACCACACAGAACTCACCCCACTGTTAGGGCAAAACGAAAGTTCATAACACGTAACTATTATTGTTAAAAGAAATGAAACCACTCAAGATTCATATTCCTCTGTCGATAATCTAACAAGGTATAAATAAACTGCCAGCTATTTCTCAATAGCAGATTTACTGAGGTTTCCCACATTGGCTTGACAAAATTTAAGATATATACTAATACACTGCACATTTTGTTTTAAATACTAATAGAAATTCATCTGGAGCCATCTTAAATCCAATAAAATAACATTCAGCATTATACTGACAAGCTACATTATACTGTGTGACAGAAATATTACTGATAAAATCATCGTTCCTAAAATATCAATATAGCAAGGAGAAAATGCATGATATACAATACATGTAGCCTGTAAGGCATCTATTGAGTAGCAGACACTTTCATATGTTTTCTGGCTTAATCTACACAGGACGATACCAGAAGGGTCCTCATCTTTCCAACTAATTCTCCCCAAATTATATCGAGCACCTACCATATGTTATATACTATGGGAGATAAGATTTTATAGATAAATAGTTTTTAAATCCTCCTTCTACAGATGAGTAAATTGAGATTCAAACAGTGATGTAACTTCTAAAGTTTGTTATTCAAACTTAAGGTCGGGATTCTAAAGTCCATGTTCTATATCCTACCTATAATCAGTGCTGTAGTCTATACTCTTTCCACATTGTCCATCACATTCCTTCCTTCCTTCCTTTTCTCTATCAATAATCTAACACTAAACAACAGAATCGAATTATTCAGAACCAAAGCATTACTTCAAACATATTCAAAATAGTCAATTCTTTTATATTAAAAATATATCTATTACATTACCACTTTCCCCATCTAAGGATTTACACATAACTTAGAAATACTTAGGACAGGACTTAGGAATAAATGGCATGCCAGAGAAAAACTGGATTCATAAAAAATCATAATTTCAAGAAAAATCCAAAACTTTAAGGAAAAATATGCAATATACATAATATAGTTAGCATGTCTATTAAATAAACCAAATTTCTATAAACTGCCAATCAGTTTATAGAAATGAGTTTATAGAGATCAATTGTTCAATTTTCACTGAGTATTAACTAGCAGTAAAGAGGGGCATTTGCTGAGGAGACAAGGGTAATAAACTCCCGCCCTCAGGAAGCTGACCTGTCAAGGGGACAGAAGACAGGATATAAATGAAAGTGGGCTAAAGGAACCTAAACCTGACAAATAGTACACACCAGCACTGAAGAGGTGCAGAGGAGAAACCTCCAAACTGGGGAATGCCAAGAAGGCCTGTGGGGTAGAGAGAATTTAAATAAGGAGAGACGAAAAGAAGGCTATTTCCACACCCAGAGAAAGCCATGAACTTAAAAGAACAAGGCACACTCACATTCAGTGACTAAATAATGTGGGAATGAAGGAGAGCACACAATGGGAGGAGATGCTACTGGTTTGGACTAGTTATTGAGGGTCCCTGAATACCTAGTTAAAAGACTTTGGACTACGATTTGGTGGGTAGTGAGAACCCTAGAAGGTTCTGGAGCAGACACGGGCCAGGACTGAAACTCTGCTTCAGAAATGATCATTTGAGCTCATTGTGTCAGCCTGGAGGAGCGGGGGCGGGGTGGGGCAGGGGGAGCATCTAGATAAAGGGGAAGGAAGTCCTGAACTGCAGAGGCAGAAGAGAAAAAAATCAGAAGGAGATGGTTTCGAGAGGTAGAGGAACCAGAATCGATAAGCTTTGTGCCTTCCTGCCTGAGTGTGGAGGACAGGCAGAAAATAGAACAACTGTGGATGACTTGGGCTCTGAGCTAAGCTGACTGAGTTTCGGGACATGTCATTCCTAAAAAGAGAAGAGCCAAGACAATCTGCTGTGGTGGGGGAACACAGCAGTTTGTTTTTGACAGGAGGGATTTAACGTGCAAGGGCAACTGTAACGTGTGGTAGAGAAGTCAGGACTGCAGATGTATACTTAGGCGTCTCCTGGAGAGTTTAAGTGGTGATGAATCAAAATCACATTTAAATCAAGTTTGAGAGTTACTGTGCTTACAAGACAAATAAAACTGTTTTGAGTTTATGTAATTCAATTCAAACAAAATAATAAAAGCTCCAATACAAGAAACAGATGGAAATATTTGGTGCTTTACCCATATTGTTGAACCTAACGGTGGCAATTTAATATGGTATTTTTCTCTTTAAGAACAGTTACCTCACTTATGCCAAATCTCAAACACTAGTTGTCACAAATGGTTTAATAGGCTACTTTCACATAAACTTTAAAAGTAGAAGGGACATTTACAGTCGGTCCAACCTACTCACTTTACAGATAGTTTATTTTTTAAAAGGTGAAGTAGAAAGTTCTACTTACTTTTTACACTTTCTTTATCCCTAGCACTCACTCCCTTTCCAGTCTGGTCAAAAATCCAATAATAAGAATAAATATAAAAAGAGGTAAGGACATTTGCCCTTAGACAAAAGCTATAACTGCAACAATATAGTAAACAATATTCTCCAAATATCAGAAAGTCAGCTCCAAATATCAGAAAAATTAATTATAACAATTAAAGAAGAAAGCTCTGTTGCTTGAAAAAGTTAGCAATGAATTTGTTTAAAATATCATTACAAATTTATTTTTACTAAAATTTAAGCAATTAGGGCTGGCGTTGTGGCTCAGGGGTAGGGCGCTTGCCTAGTATGTGTGAGGCACTGGGTTTGATTCTCAGTACTGCATATAAGTAAGTGAATAAAATAAAGCTCCATCAAATATAAATTTTTTTAAATTTAAGAAATTATAATGTATGCTAAAGATTGTATTATTGGTGTCAGAGAGCTCTGTCCCTAAGAAATATATTCCTAAATTATCAGCATGATATTAATAATATTTACTTAAGCATCAATATTCATTGTAAAATATCCAAGCTGAAGTTCATTTGAGATGTTCTTTAATAAGCAGCATTTTAGAGCATAAGGTGCAGACTAAAAACATTTCCTTTTCCCATGTCAAACCTAGTAATTATACCTTTTCAGCAAAAGTATTCTGCATTTCATACATCATTTTTTCTTAATAATATTCAAACAACTCATTTTATCTTGGGCTAACAATATAAGCAGCTTCCAGATAAAATACAATAAAATCAAATTTGGTGTGTATTTTTAAATCTTGGGGGGAAAACTCATACTGAATCTCAACGAGAACCTAGCACAAAGGAGATGTTCACTAAATACTGAGTGAACCAATAAATTCAAAAGTCATGAAAATAAATCCTAACATATTCATTTATCAGCAGAGCAAAGCTCCTCAAGCCACTAAAAAAATACGTACGAACAAATGACCAGAATTCTAGGCAATAATCACCTTCACAATGTGTTAGAAATATATACTCTCACATGTTGTTTCATTTAGGTTTATTGTTAAGCACATTTTATTTTGGTGTGGAGACACGATGTCATTATATAATACTAATTAATACCTCAAATAGTCAATGTTCATGGGTTAATATATTCCATTCAACATTTTAATAACAGTAAACAAAAACAGCTCAGCTATGCAGTAAAATCCATCAAACCACACAGATGGTTATAAGGTTTTCATTATGTGGTTTCCATAGCAATCATATTGCAAATCTGGAAGCTTCTTGCAAATAAGCAGCTTGTATTTACATGCCTCTCAGCTGCAGCACAAAACTCTTCAACATGTGAAGTTATTATTCCAATCACACATTGTTAGGAGAATCATCAAGAGAATTTTTGTGATCAGACAAGATGAAAATAACAGTAAAGTGAACTAAGTGCAGAAAATAATTCAAACATGGTAATGTATATACTAATCTGTGAGTAGTAGAAATGCTCTGGTAGTAATCAAAAGGTTTTAACATTACACCATGTAGAAAATATAGAACTTCCAAGAGCAATCAGGCCCTATAGAATCCTAAAGGATAAATGCAACCCACTTCTCTTTTTAATAGATACTTGGCCTTCTTTCTGGGTTTAGCAAAGGGAGGAAGCAAAACAGATAATTGAATTTTTCCAAATCTTTTTAGGAAAATCCATTTGAGAAAATGCTTACTGTGGGAAAAGTTAAGACCTTTCCCCCCCCTTTTAGATTAATCAATTTAATTTACAAATTGATCCAGTTCCATAACAGATGGATTATTACCCATAAGGATCACAGATCTGTCTAGCTATGCATTTTTTAACAAAATGGCTGTTCTGGCTTACTATTGTTCTTATTTTTAGGATAAATGAACAAAAAGAAGTGTGATAAGTAAATGACATGTTTAGGTGACACTGAGTGAGAAAAGCTGAGGACACTGTTAATATTAAGGCAGGATATGGATGAGCACTTCAAGAAGAGGAGGCAACCTAAGAAAACCTTTACCTTTCTCACAAACATCTTTAGAAAACAGCTTTACTGAGTTCCAACGTATTGTAAAAGACATAGATACAATAAGAAATCATGCTGTGAAATGAAGTTTGAGTTTAGATTACTACCTGCCCGGCCTTCATCTGATTATGCAATTACATATTTTTCTTAAGAATGATTAATATTTATTACTTAAAATATCATATTATCTGCACTTATATTCATTATATAACAACATCCCCATAACAATTCTATGAGATAGTAACAGGCACTTTTATCCTCATCGTTTTATGAATTCAAGAAATGAAATCTATAGAGCTTGAATAACTTGCCCAGGTTCACAGACTCAGAGTATGTGAGCCAGCATTTAAACCTCAGGCCTGTTACTAAGCCCTAACTCTGAGCCAAAGTGTATTTTCCCTAAAATGTTCAATTTAAGGGCTGGGAATGTAGCTCAGTAGAAGAGCACTTGCCTGTTATACATGAGGCCCTGTGTTTGATTCCCTAGCATTGCAAAAAGAGAGAGAGAGAGAGAGAGAGAGAGAGAGAGAGAGAGAGAGAGAGAGAGAGA
>NW_026000153.1:3728124-3735655 GCF_001458135.2 Marmota marmota marmota
ATGAGGTGTTATTTGTCCATTTGTGTAAAGCCTCCCAGCATTACTCCCTTCTTTTGCATTGTACCATCAGGACCAGCCCTTTGTGTCCTCGGTTCCCTTGTGCTGTCTGTTACATCAGCTCAGGAACATCTTGCTCGCAGTACCCAGAGCCTGAACCCCTACTGAAATGTGAAGGATAACCCATTGCTCCGAAACGTTGGTGAACTTCTTTCAGTTATTGGTTTGTAGAAAGACTCACCTTTACCATCTCCACTTTAGACATGTTTTTCTACCTATATATATAAAAATATATACATCTTTGCTTTATAGGTGGATTATTTTCCAAAATTTTATATAAACAAAGTCATGTTTCTGGAGTTGGAAAACGTTTTCACATAGGTGGGCATTGTATATGAAGCAATCTTTTTAGTGCTGCTCTAGAAACACAATTGCAGCTGAGGATAAAAAACAGGCTGTCTGCTCCTTCCTGTTCTAGCTCTTTCTCCACCTCTAGCTCAGTACATACTCAACAGCCCCAACACCAGCACATAGTACTGAATATTTTGTAAAGGTTTCGAATACAACTCATGATTCAAAAAGAATTATTTCTAGGCCAGCCAGTTTCTTTTCCTTTTTATTTAATTTCAATAAGAAAAACATGTCTAAAGTGGAGATGGTAAAGGTCTTTCACATTTCAACAGGGTTTCAGGCTCTGGGTGCTGCAAGTAAGATGTTCTTGAGCAGATGTAACAGACAGAACAAGGGAACTGAAGACACAAAGGGCTGGTCCTGATGGTACAATGCAAAAGAAGAGAGCAATGCTGGGAGGCTTTACACAAATGGACAAATAACACCTCATGCCTCTTCTCTTCCAAAACAAAGGCTGGAGGGAGGGTAAGGAAAGTTAAAGAACAAAGTCAAGGGGATATAGGCAAGAAAGTCAAGATTATAAAAATGAGGGAGAGTGATCCTCAAGGGCCTATAAATCCAGAACTATTGGTAACATAAATATGACACTTCTAAAGATTCTTCTATTAAATGTATTACATACATTTTAAAGTAATAAGATACAATCTTTATGTAAGCATGTGCCTAAGTTTTAGCCTTACATACACTTTAACATGTACAGAAGGATAAAGATAACTAAAACAGCATAGCTAGAGTCATGTTATTGCTCCTGGAAATTGAGCAAATTGGGGTCATTGTTACAGTTCTGGTGACTTGTGTAACTCTGACTTCTACTTCTCCGTCATGTCTCTGCAGTACTTCATAGCAGGAAGAAAAATGTCTAGCTGATAGCACTTTGAACAAGGATTTGGGGAGGATAATGAGATAGCCAGATTTCTAGGGGGATGGGGGAACACACAATTAGTGTATAGTGTCAAGTTTATTACCTTAACAGCAAGTTATTTTACAACAACTCATGAATGCAGCAACCACAAAGGCCAACATAATATAAAAAGCAACAAAATAAGTAACAGTTGTTCAATCATACAATCTTATTTTTAATTTAGACATTCTATTCTTATAAGGTTTAATATGAAAAGGTTATCATTGCACTTCAAATGAAAAAGGAAATGCCATGAGATCATAGTACATTTCTGTATTATATTATTAAAATTAATAATTTAACCATGAATATAAAAATGTGAAAATAGCAATTTTTCACATAGACATTCTATGTGTTAACATCACAGTTGGGATGTTGAGGAAAAAATTCAAAACTCAAGCAAAGACCTCATTTGACAGAATCAGGAAAAAAAAAACTGTGAAGGAAAAGAAACCTTAGATATCTTGTTCCATTTCCTCATTTCATAACAGGGGAAGTGAGCTGAGGATGCCAACCGTCTGGCTCAAGGTCACACAGCCTGCATCCCGCCCCACCTTCCGTGCAACGTGCACTGTGGACACTTTTTAAGTATGGCCTGTGCCTGGAGGAGCACTTCTGACCACGTACAGGCAATTAAGGCAGATGATGAAAGCAGATGGGTTAAAAATTGAGTTTTGGGAGGCTGGATTCTATGGGTCAGAAATGACTGTGGGGGGCTGGGGTTGTGGCTCAGTGGTAGAACATTTCTCTAATATGTGTGAGACACTGGGTTCAATTCTCAGCACTACATAAAAAATAAACAGAAATAAAGTTTAATAAAAGAGAAGTGCCTGTGAATCAACGATCCTACTCCTGAAGAGTTTGACAGGAAAACTATAAAACGTGGCTCCTTGTCTCCCTGTACTATCCCCTGGGGATAAAAAATCCTCTTGCAATCCTAATATATTCCAAATTCTTAGGCTTTCAGTTAAAATACATAATAAATTCTAAAATGCTAAAATTTTTTTAACCAAGCAAAGTCTGAATTATTTTTCAGTTATAGAAACTTCTATTTGGCTCTATATTTCTGGTTCCTTTTTTTCATATAATCAATCTTTTTTGCTATTATTCTTATCACAAAAGCAATATCTACTCATTGCTGAAAAGCCAAAAAAAAAATAAGAGATAAGTAAAACAGTTTGGGGCCTATTCATAACCACCATTAACACCTCCTTCTAGGCCACCTTTATATAATTACTAGTTTTTCTTTCTTTGGTTTGATTGTTTTGTTTTCTTTTGTTTTTATTTATTTATTGTTTTTGTTTGTTTGTTCTGGGGATTGAACCCAGGGTCTCCCAGCCCTTTTTTAAAACTTGTTAAGTTGCCAAGGCTGGCCATGAACTTGTGATCCCATTGCCTCACCCTCCCAAGTAGCTGGGATTACAGGCACATGCCACCTCACCAAGATGGTTTTTCTTGATTCTTATTTTTAATACAAATATCCCAAATGTGCATGTATTTCATTATTCCTATACACTTCTTATCCCAAATGTATGTGTGTTTCATTGTAAACCATTCTGAATTTCTTTTTAGAAAGTAAAAGTATTTCATCAACTTAAGATTTTTTTTTGATTTCTGTTTTTGAATGTCATTAGATAAAAAATAATAATAATGAGCTTGGTGTGAAGATCATTTAGTTGTAATGTGGCCATTTCATAAGGATCTTCAGCTGCCTCCTGGAACCTCCAGAGAAAAGCAGATACATGGGTGCAGAGCTCATTTGCTGCCAGATTTGGCTGTTTCCTCCGATCACCTATGCAAATATATTCTTCCTCATCAAGTGCAGTACACCTTAACCTCATTTTCAAGAACCCAAAGAAGAAGAAGCAGAGTACTATATGAGGAACTGACACCATGAGACTTATTGGTTCCATATCCCTTCTATCAGCAGTGATTTCCAAGACCCTTTCAGGGGGCAGGGGTTTGTGAGGTCAAAATATTTTCATAATGCTACTAAGACATAAATTATGTGCCTTTTTCACTGTGTTAACATTTGCACTGATGTTGAGAAGCAATGATGGGTAAAACTGCTGACACCTTAGCATAAATCAGCATAGTGGCACCAAACTGTCGTTGCATCCTTCACTGTCTTACACCAGCATTTAAGAGAGAGAGGAGGAGAGGGGGAGAGAGACAGACAGACAGACTAGCTTCACTAAAGAATGTCCTTGATGAAGAGAGGTAAAAATTATTTCTACCTAATACCAGACTTTATTTAGTACATGCCTTTTAAATATTCTGTGTGACAAAATCAGGATGCATAAAGCACTTCTGTTGTACCACCAGGTGTGCAAGAGCTGGACAAGCTGTTTTTATTTTTGTTTTCATGGAATGCTGTTTTTACTCGAATGACTGACAAACTACAGTTATCCAGATTTGGGAATCTGCAAACATTTTCTCAAAAATAAAGTGAGCTTATTATTTCAAGGAAAACAATTCACAATTTTTATTGTCAATAAAACAAATGTGATTTTTAAAAAATTGTGTCTACTATCACGAATACCTAAAAAGAACAAATAAAATAAGTTGTGTCAATATTTGGAGGTTCTGAATAATGTAGTAAAATATTGATTATTTAATTGACTGACACATGACATTACAAAATCATGCATGGGTAAAGGATCCACTTCAGAGCACTAGGCAGATCTACAAACTCAAATGTAAAAAATATCAAAAGTTCACTGACACTGTTTCATTTCCACCTTGCAACTAACCTTTAATTACTATTTGTGGGGTCTGGGAACAGTATCAAAGAAAAATATCTACAATTACCTGCAAGGACTATTAACATACCTTCCTTCTGCTACCACACAGTTATCTGTATAAGGGTGGATTTTCATTACATGTTGATTATACTTCAACTAAAACAACACATTTGAATGTGGAAGCAGATATAAGAGTCTGAATGTCTTCTGTTAAGACACACATGCAGGGTTGGGTTATTGTTTAGTGGTAAGGCACTTGCCTAGCACATGTGAGTCACTGGGTTCAATCCTCAGTACCACATAAAAATAAATAAAATAAAGGTATTGTGTCTATCTACAACTAAAAATATTTTTTAAAAAGACACACATTGAAGAGAGCTGCCAAAATGCAATAACATACTCCCCTCTATTTTCTTGGAAAATAGTTATTTTCTCAAAAATAAGTACATATATAATAGCTTTATTAATGTGATTTTAAAATTCACTAATAAACACACATTTTTAAAGTTCTCAGTTTTAATTTCTAATACAGTAAATTTTGAGAGGCAAAACCCACATAAACAAAAGCTTTATTATCAAGATTATAAAGGGATCCAGAGACCAAAAAGTTTGAGAATGACTGTCCTGTATTTAAGGATAATTTTAGTTAAATAACTAAACAGTGTTCATCTACACTATGGGGGGGGAGTGGACATCTTGCTATCCAGATAATTATTTTACATTCCCAAAGCACTCATTATCAGGATTGAATCACACTGCACTGTTGACTCACACTGAGCTGTTGACCAAAAATCCCTGTGTTTTTCCCATTTACCACAAAGCCAAGTCTCTTCTTTCATATAGTTGTGCAACTAGACTTCTGGAGTAAGTGGGACACCCTATCATATTTCATCTTGTTGGATTTGACCCATGATTTCATTCTGTTGAGACTAGGCCTCTGTATTTTCCTCCAAGGCAATGCTGAATATGTTGGACACTGATACTGAGAACAAAGCTCTAAGACATTCACAAACTCAATTAATTAGCACCCTTAGAGTACAGCTGTATAGTTAGTGATCCCAAGCTCACTATATCTACATAGATTTTATGAGAATCCTGCCATGAGACTGGATGAAGTCCCGTTAATGCCTGCATTTCCAAAAAAATGATTTCTAGTAATCTAGTAATCATTGTTTCATCTTCTGATGGTATAAAGACACTCTGTGACATTTCATGTTAGCAGCTTCTCTGGAATCCATTTCAAAGTCCCTAAACCGTGTAGAATTTTCAGAACCCACCTCTAGTAGATACCAGATGCCCTCTTCAGAACCAACATGGTCATCTTCCAGCTGCGAGACTCAGGCTGCAGCTGGCTCACAGCTGTGTCCTTCACTCAAAAATGCCCTGGCTGCAAGGAATTGCCTCACTCAAGGTCACCCCCTCCCAGAGGGCAACTGGAGCCAACAGGGACACAAAAACAGATCCCTTTGCCTCAGTGTGACACAATCCTGCAGAGTCACCCCAGCCTGGTCCCGCCTTCCTCACTTCATCTGAGGGTTCCTCCCAAGATCACTCACCAATAAAGCTACAACCAACTGTCTCCCAGTCTGTCTCAAAGAACCCAACTTACAATAGTACCACTTTCTAGTCTTTGAAAAGTTCATGACTTCTCTCTCATCTGTCAGTTTTCCCAGTAGTACAGTGGCTTCATGTACAAGATCTCTTGTAAGACAGTTTTTATCTGGGCCAGAAACCAAACCTAAGTCTTACTGCTCTTCAAGATATAGTTCAGACCCCCATCTAGGATGCTTTCCTTTCCCCAAATCCCTGCAAGCAGCTGACCTTTCTCTCCTATGTATTATCAAGTCTTGGAAAGGCGTCCATTAGTAGTGTTATCATGGGGCACTACCAACATTTGTCAAAGTCTACTTTCCCTCCAGGTATGAACTCCTCAAGGATTTATTTATATTATCACAGCCTAACACAAGGGTTGAGACAAAAATGGTTTTCCAAGACTACTTGCTGAATTAAAACTAAATGGATTTTGGCTAGCGAGGTATTCCATTTTAATCTCTCCGCCAATCCTGGGCTTCTATTACCTCTTACTAACCTTATCAGTTGGAGGATAATTAGTCACAGAAAGAAACAAATAAAATAGAAATGGAACTTTTTTTGCTCTGAACTATTTAGTCCCTAGTAAGTTTTGGAAACAAACAAAACCACATAGCTATCATATACTTTTTGCTGTACTTATAATTGATAAATTTCAATAATTTTCATATTTTCTTTGCCACTAGGCCATTTCAACTGTTGATACATTCTTTTTAAAGTTGCATTGTATTGAAGAGAATGTAGCATCCTTATATACAGATATATTTTAGTTTCTCCCCCTTTTTTCTTTATTGGCATTATTTATAATTAAAACTCAAATGTCATTTTTAAATACTTATTCGTCTTTTTTTTTTTTTTTTTTGGTACCAGGGATTGAACCCAGGGGCACTCAACCACTGAGCTACATCCCCAGCCCTAATTTGTATTTTATTTAGAGACAGGGTCTCACTGAGTTGCTTAGTGCTTTACTTTTGCTGAGGTTGGCTTTGAACTTGCCATCCTCCTGCCTCAGCTTCCTTAGCCGCTGGGATTACAGGTGTATGCCACCATACCCAGCTTATTAGTCTTTAATACCATATGTTTGTGCTATTCTTTATTTGAATTTTTTGAAGTCTACCTTCCTAGAGTCTAGAGAAATACGTCCTTCCAGCTGATGACCCTTCTTTTCCTATCATGAATTCTAAAATGACAAGAGCTTTTGTCCATTTCCCCCTACAATTAAATTTAGATGTAGTAGCAACTTACCTATTTCCTATATCTTTTGACCCTACTCATTTTTTCAATATGCTGCTTCCACATTTAAATTGCATCTAAAGACAGAAAAAGATACAATGGTAATGGTTGTTTATTGCTTTCCCTCCCTCTTAATATTCTTAACATCAGTTCCTCTTAATATTCTTAACATCAGTTCCTCTTGATTGAAGAATCTAGTGACTGAAATATCAGAAAAACCAACCATCATAATAGAGGGCAAAGCCACTTCCCATCTCTCAGTTCTTTGTACTTATTGGACTGTGTCTGCCAGTAACGGCTACCACCTGCCTAGGAGGCCTAATCCAAGGCATGAAAGGGATCAAGCCCACAATATTGAATCTGAATATCTACAGGCAAATTGTCCAATAAGAACCCCAACCATATTTTTCTATTACCATCACGTATTACAATATATAACTTCTACAATATATAACTTATCATTTTGGATGAGGAAGTATGAGCCACATCAATACATCTGTATATCACCTAGATGTGTTGTTTACCAAGAATAGGGCTTCTCAAGCTTTAGCAGGCATCAGAGGCACCTGGAGGACTTGTAAAAACCCATACTGAGACCTACCATACAGTCTGTTTTAGTGGATCTGGAGTGAGTTTAAGAATATGCTTTTCTAAC
>NW_026000153.1:3736431-3738536 GCF_001458135.2 Marmota marmota marmota
GCCCCCTTGAAAAACAGTGTACACTACTAAGAACAGGAGACAAGTCATGTTTGTAATGGCCACAGAAACTGAAAAGCTTGGCATTTGCCCCTTCCATTTTTCTTTCTGTTGGGAAGCAGCTTGCAAATGGAAAAATCATCTCCCAGCGACTCCCTCCCAGAGACTGAATATGATGAAAAAACTGTAAGGCCAAGCCCTGAGGCAAGCAGAGCCGAGAGCAGCTTCTATCCTTGCCAGGAGCCTCAAAAGATTGATTAATCCTGAATAAGATAGCTATAGACTATCGCCAGATTTGACTGCGGTAAGACATGAAAAATGCAGCAAATTAAAGCACTTTACATAACACTAAATAAAAATACAAATTTCTAAAAACCTATGGAGGGCTGTGCAGAGACTTTCAGAATTATGTTTTTGAGATATTTTCAATTTTAAAGTAAGCAGTATTTTTCTTTTCACCCTGAAAATTTTATGATAAAATGTTATAATGCCTGGAAAAGGAAAGATCTTCTAGAACCAGGATATTTCCTGTAGAAAGGGGCTGCCAAAAGAAGCAAGGAAGAAGCTTCTGGGGGAGTAAGGGGAGGTTAGGCATACGGAACTCTTCTGATGTTCATTTCCACAAAATAGTATTTGATGCTCTTTATGGTACGTTAAGAATAAAAATTTGAACTTAAAAAACAACACTTGATCAGTTTTGGCCTCCTAAAGGGATAGGCTGAACTCTCATTTGAAAGTTTCCCTTACTTGGATTCCAGAAATAAAGCCAACATAAACAAAGCATCTGCTCTTATGTAAAAGAGCCAAGGTGTTCTCATTGTACACTGTGGGCAAACCAGATGTGACTTTTTCAAGGTCTCTGTTCACAGTGTCCCAGGGTAGCAAATGAAGTACCAGTTTAGGGGCCTGGGGTCAGGCAATCAGTGCTCTAAAACTAACTTATTATCTATTTTCAAGTATGATACAGCATTCTTGTTTTCTCATCCCCAAATCACAACTGCTTATATTTTCTAAGTTTAATATAACATTTAATAAACTTTTTCTGGCACTTTTAGTTAGAATAAATGTTATGCTATAATTATGTACATTATATAAAATGTAATTTAGGGTTTTAGTTCCATCTAATTACATATGCAATCAAACATGTAAATTTAATGGCATGCCCAACTACAGTATTTAAATGGTCATTCAATGTTTATTGTCCTTGCTTAGAGTAAACTATTGATTTAAAGAGAATATATGAAAGAACAATATGAACTTTCCCAAATAGTCTACTTAGGATCATAATGTTAACTATCTGCATGTGGTCCAACTGCATGATTTGTTTACATGTATGCTAAAGAAAAGTGGTAATCAACCAGTGGTTACAGAATTCAGGTAGCTTTCTTATAAATGATTTTATCATATGATCCTTTACTTAGCTTTGGAAAATAATTTCTGAATTAAAAAACTCAAGAAGAAAAATTATCTTGATATAGTTCACTGTAGCGAGGAAATACAATCCACCACTTGGCATGTGTCCACAGGAAAGGTCTGGCTCCCAGATGCTTCTTGCCAACCCACAGTGGATTCAACAATGTTTAAACAACTGACAACGTGCACTCACAGCACTGATGACATGGGGACCAAATATTCAGCAGGAGCCTGTCTCATGGGTATTTTCACATATTGAACAGAAAAATCCAAACAAAACAAATCATAGACACCCACATTCACATTTCACAAACCAAAAGACTCAACACAATGCAAAAGTTCTTTAAAAAAGATCTCATCAAAATTACATCAAAATTTACAAATAAGACTTGTTTCAACACCACAAGAAATTAAAAAAAAAATATGTCAATTTTTCTTATTGTATTAGTTCTTGAAAATGAGAAATATAAGCCTGACTTTATGACCTATATAAAAGTCCAATAATAACTCTTTCCAGCAAATAGATTAACTGTCTCCACAGCTCATTCATTATAATCATACTATTTATATTAATATCCATGACTTCCTAAAGCCTGCGCCTGCTGATAACAGTGTTTCTATTAGTTTGAATCAAATGAAATTGTGAATATTTTGCCTTTTTTTTTAACCTCCCCAAACAGGAATTTTATAAGTTT
>NW_026000153.1:3741659-3756375 GCF_001458135.2 Marmota marmota marmota
ATTTCTTGTTATTTGTTACATTTCTTTCTGCTTAACAAACTCTGAGTTATAGTGGTTAACATCTGTCCTTAGTGTCCAGCACAGTGCCTGGCATCAAAACTGCCTCATTAATATTTGTTGCATGAATACAGGAAGTGCTAATACTAAAAAATAAATTTTTTTGCTTTTCTTATTTCACTTTTTCTGTCTTTCTTTTCAGTTCATTTTTTAGAATTTTAGTTGATCTTTTCAGAATACTTTGAAATGAATTCTGAAGTAATAATAAGGCTCAGAACTCACATGTATATCAACATGTTTGGAGGTTACTGTCTTTTATGCTTAAGTCTTTTTTTTTAAGAATTTAAACTTTATTTTATTTATTTGTTTTTATGTGATGCTGAGAATTGAACCCAGTGCTTCACCTGTGCTAGGCAAGTGCTCTCTCACTGAGCTACAACTCCAGCCCCTATGCTTAAGTCTTAAACAATATGGGGATAGAGGATATTTTTTTATGGGTGTAGATGACCTTCACCTTGACCCCTTAATTGGGTTAAGTTTTCAGGAAAAACTGAGATGTCGGGTAATTTCAGGAGAAAAATAGGCAGATCAGGGAAATAAGCTGAGGTTATCTGGTGAATGAGTATAATAGACAATGTGAAATCAGGAGCAGGACTCACAAGCAGAGGTCTGTGGAAAGGAGTAAACTTAATTGAAAGAAAATATGTGGAGAAGGGAAATGCAGATTAAAGTATGCCATGGTTGGTATTAGGAGTGAATAAAGTGAATCTTGACCACAGCCTTCCTCTTTTTCTAGGCCTGTCCATGGCTCCTCTGTGTCCACAGAATCACACAGTAGCTTGAGAGATCATTTTTAAGTATTTTCCCAGCATTTATCCAATCATTGGCTATTAACCTCCTTTTACCATACTTTAAGCTGCTTATGCAACTTTTCATATCTGAGATTATTTTTACACAAAACATTCACCATTTGCTTACTGGTTACATTAAGTTCTGCGATATCTATCTTTGCAGATGTCAGCTTTTCAAAGTCTTCATTATGATCCTGTGCTCTTTAGATCTACATTACCTATGACCCTTAATGAATGAGTGGGAGCTAAAGGAACATGCCATTTCCTGGGAAATGTCTCGCTTGAGATGACTGGCACTCCATGGGGAGCTAGGAGCTCAGTTGGTCCTGTTGCTCACAGTACATGATCTATCTTTAATGGTACAAAATGTTGATGATATTAGAGCTTTTCATCACTCAATGTATTACGTTTCATAACCTTATTTATTAGAGACTATGCTCACTGGAATGGTAATGTTAGATTCTAATGAAGTTCTACTTCAATTCACCATCGATAATACAATGTTTAGTAATTCTTTTGGGATTCTTCAATAATTGATGTATTATTAAGAAAACAATCACCATAGAGAAGATTTCTCTTAATTTGACTGATGGGATTTTCTAATTTTGCACTACTCAGGTATTAGTTATTGAATTCTTAGGAGCAAAGTATTAGTACTGAATTCTTGGGTACTTATGTAAAGGATATGCCAAGAAATAAAAGATTTGAATCTTTAGGGGCTTGTAAATATAATCAAGATAAGTTATAATGATCTACCCATTTGCTTTCTTGCCAAATAATCACATGAAAAGTGAAATTTGTAAAACAGGAGATATCAATATTAAAAATGGTCATAAAGTCCTAAGAGGTTAATTCTCATATGAATGGTGCTGCCAAAGTTTAGAGAGGCAGAGGTCACTTCATGCTGGGATGTGCACAAGAGGCTTTTCTGGGGAGTTGGGATTTGATCTAGGAAAGTGGGAAGAATCTGGCTAGAAACTGAACAAGAGCATTCCATGAAGATAGGAAGGTGTGACCAAAAATGTGAGGTTTTAAAAGGATGGAATGCCTGCAGGAGAACAAAGAACTAATTAGCTTGTTGAAACAGAAGATGTACTACACAGTAATCAGGACTAGGCTAGAATGTGAGACTCTGTCACACTGTGGGGAAGACCTCTGGATGCCACAGTTAGGAATAGGTGCTCCATGGGCACTGGAGAGCCACTGGGCATTTTGGAGCAGCAGAAAAATACGACTTAAGAAACTTCGGAATTCTTTTTCTTGAAAATATTTTCCCCTTAATTCAAAAATTAGTAACTGGTTTTGAAGGTTTTGAATTCTTTTATACATGGTATCTCCAAGCATTTAGATAACGTTCTGGATGTGCCCAGAATGATGCTGGAGAATATGATATTATCATACCATATTCTCTTATTCTATATACTGTACTGTGTTGGGTATTATGCCATCTTGTACTCATAAAAATATCATACTATGCCTAATGAAGATAGAGAATCTCAAGGGAATTCAGATTTTTTTTATAGAATGATCATGAGATTTCTTTGTAGATTTTGAGTAAATGCTGTATTTATACTAATAATATAGAATGGTATAATAAATACACAGATCTATACGGGTATCTTTATTGTTGCTGATGTGGTGACTATAAAGGTTCCACAGAGGTGTGAACACAGAACATTACACTTTAAAATTGCCAAAAGTGATACAAATTTTAATCAGCTTTTTTTTCAAAATAGTTAGATTTCATAAACCTGATTGTATAATTAAATTATGGCATATTTGAGGACAGGTGCTATTTACCCACCATCATAGCATCTATACTATACCTTATACATAGTAACAGATTAGAAAAAAAAAAAGCAGTAGTGATGGTCATGGACAGTGTGGATGGAAAAACAAAAAAACAACCTGTTTTATCCATAATTATTGGGATTTATGTCCTTGAACTAATTCTTTAACTCAGCACACTGATTTAGAATAAGGCACCAAGATAAATCACAGTGCAGTATCAAGGATTAGTGAAAGTTCAGTCTGTCTGGAGCATCAAGGGTTTGAGCAGCAGACTGGAATTTGGCCCGGCCAGTGAGTTTGAACTTGGTCCACTAGGGATTAGGGATCCAAAAAAGTTACTGAACAAAGGATTAATATGAACATGCTATTTATTCTAAGATCAATCTCTTGGTATTGTGTAGAATGGATCAGGTTTGGTTGAAGAAAGAGAAATAGATACAGCCTCAGGAAGTGGGGAGAGCACTCAGGAACACTTGTTGATCCAGGTGAGAAATCAATAAACTTGAGTGAATGGACAGCCAGAGATGGATGATATCTTAGAAGCAGGATCAGTAATAACTGGTAACTGATATGATTGGAGGAAGTGAGGTGACCAAGGAAGGAGTCAGGATGGGTTTAAGGTTCTTTAATGTTTTTAAAAAATCTGGAATGACTACTGATTCTATTAACAGAAATAGAAAATAAAGTAGAAAGCTGTATTTGTAAGGAAGATGGTGAGTCTGATCTTAAATATGAGTATGACATGATAGCATATAGTTACTTGAAATGAGGCCAGGGCTCAGAGGAGAGGCCCAATGTGAAGATGAGATATGGTCAGTATGCCATCTTCCTAGTGTCTTTTTAACATATGTGCCAGTGCATGTTTACTTGATGGCTAAGAACAAGGTGATTCTTACCAAATTTCTATTGAGAGACAATAAACTATTGGTTAAGCAAACTTGACCTCCAGAGTCAGAATGCCTAGGTTGGAATTCCAACTCTGCCATTTCCCAGTTTGTGACTCTATGTAAGTTGAGTCTTTCTGTGCCTCAGTTTTCTTACCCGTAAAACAGAAATAGTAATAGTACTGATACCATAAAGTATATAAATTATTAAGTGAGATAATACTTAGGAAAGTACCTGGCACATACGGCACATAATAAGGGTTAACCCTTACCATTAAAATTATCATCATATTATCTTATGCTCTTTTGATGAGCTAGCTTCCCAGTGAAGATCTTCTACTTTGCTCTAATGTATGCATCTACATGTAGTGGTACTTGAAGGTATAAAGTTGCCCAGAGAAAGAACGTATAAAAAGAGAAAGAGCTTTCCAAATACAAAATCTTCATCACATTAAAGCACATCATAATAAACGGTATTTGATGTATGTGGGAAATCTCACGTCATTGTACACATGAGCCTCACTTTAAAAATTCAGTGCAGGTTTTTCAAAGTGTCAAGTATACACACGGGGCTGTGATTCTGTCCTACAAGGTCTTGCTTTACCTGGCTCCAGCGTCCCTTCCCAATCTCAGTTTAACCTCTCTCTGCCTCGCAGCTATGCTATCTGTCTGTGTCCTGAACACTCCAGCATTGTCCAGCCTCGGTGCCCTGGCAGTTGGTGTTCTGTGCCTGAAAAGAATTTGCTTGGCTTTTTTTTTTGCATTGAAATGTCACCTCTTCTCTGACTGCAGAATATAAAATGGTCACTCCTTCACCCATCATCCTCTTATCTTCCCTCACAGCACTTTCTACAATCTGTAATTATCTTAGTAGAGACCACATCTGCCTTTTCATGCTTAAACTCCCAACACCAAAAACAGATTCTGGCATGCTTTCAATAAATATTCATTGGATGAATGAAATACATAATAATAAGACTGTCTGATGTGAAGAATAATAAGAACCTAAGGCAAAATAGAAACAAAAAGTTTCATTAAAGAAATAAAGAATATACTGGAAAATGAATAATTTGAAATAATCAGAATCAGTAAGCATTAGGAAATCTAACATGCTGAGATGTTTATGTACAAATATTATATGTACCAAGAAAACAAACAGGGAAGGCAACAGGAGGACCAAAGGGGTGGCCAGAAAGGCTAAATTTCCAGAGATCAAGGTGAGATGCACTACTAGTGACTGGGGGCATACTGGTGACTTCTGCAGGAGCTGGTTTAGTTAGGGATCAGGACAGAAAACCAAACTACCAAGGATTCCTGAGTGAGCAGGAAAAGAGAGGAGACAGGGCACAAAGAGAGCTCCCAAGACTGTGTGTGCTAAAGAAAGCAAAGTGAGGTTGTAGTTCTGTGAACTGTGATCACGAAAGTGGAAAGAGGTCCAGACAAGCAGGTAGGGGATTCAGGATCTGGTTCAAAGACAGCTTGAGAATGCCACTCGGACTCTGCAACTTAATCTCCTCGTTCTTCTATGAGAAAACATTTTCTAGCCCATCTCAACTTCTGGATAAGGAACAAAGGGGCCAACAGATAATAAGTAGCTATAAGGAGCTGTCATTTCCTTGTAAGAATTCTAATGAAGTTCTAAGAAAGAGGAACAGATCTATGAAATAATGTTTTCTTTGAAACAAAATCAAGGTAAAATTTCACTTAGGCTTAATTAAGTTAGATTGGATTTTTTCCCACTTTGTTGAAAGCTTTGCACCACTCAACTGAGTACTTGTGAGGCCAGATATGAAGAGTGCTTATATTTATCACTGACATTTTGTTGAACTTGTCCATTCTTATTAATCTTTGCTTTAAAGTAAGCAGCCAAGTACTCTTAGGAAGTTGATATTCCCAGCTGACCTATCTGCAGAAATAGTGAAGCTTGATACTCTCCTGCTGCAGTCTGTCTTTAGAGATGTATGTATTTGCGCACGAGTGTGTGTGCACATACGCACACGCGCTTGTGTATCTAGGACCTAAAAAAGCAATTAAATTTTTGTGAAGCTACCTCAAATTTTATCATATTCTGTCTTCCAAAAACATACAGGAGTTAAAAGCAAAAGTCAGCTATGATTTGTTTATTCTGCTTGGGAGGCAAATCATATCTACAGAATGAAGACTCCAGTTAAAATGTCTGACATGAAGACAGTGAGAAGCTGGGCCTTTGAACTAATTGTTGAGGTTTCTTGGTGGCAAATGATATTAAGTTTTGTTCTGACACAAAACCTGCAGTGTGGATATCTGACCTTCTGGCACAGTGTTAGGATTGAAGAATATAAGGTTCACAAGAAAAATCTTAATAATACAGCCCCATTAGTGTAATTTTTCTTCTTGCTTTATAAATGTCAACATTTTTGTCTGATTAGTGGGTGACATTTGTTAACCTTATGCTTCAGATGTTTCAATACATATTCTGGTTCTCCAAGCAATATAAATATATGTATCTAAAATTTAGAATTCAGAGGATAAATAATCCAAACCATCAATAATTTCTAGTGAATCTATTGGGTTCTTTAAAAAAGCAAGTCTGATCCTTTTTTGGTAGGGTCCTTTTCTCTTGGTAAAGTTTCTATTTCCTTCTTTTCTCTTTTTACACATTCTTAGTGTACTTACAGTTGTTTTCCAGATTGCTCTCTCATATCCAGTTCTTGGGTGATTAATTCTCCCATTTGCCTTATTCATCACTGTAACCCCCCTAAATACAGTTTAAAGCGCAATGCCAAAAGTTTTTATCTGTACTATTTTCATTCTCTTTCAGAACTACACATTTTGACATTTCCACTGCAATTTTTTTTTTCTTTTAGCTCATGAGCTATTTAGGAGTTTAATTTTAGCCTCCAAACATAGGGATATTGAGGTATTTTTAATTTTCTTAATAGAGTTGTCTCATAATGAAATTTCATTGTAAAGAATATAGCCTGTATGATAAAGGTTCACTGAAATTTGTTAGGATTTGTGATTTATGTGCCGTCAGTTTCCATGATTATTCTAATGTGTACTAAAAGAACAGAAATTCTCCACTATTTGTAAGGCTGATTTTATGTTTTTAAATATATTAGACCAAGGTCACTAATTTTGTGGTTAAAATCTTCCATATTCTTACTAATGCTTTGCTTCCGTGGTCTACCAGGCTCTAAAAGTGGTATGTTAAAATTTCCTACTATGACTGAGGATTTGTCAAATTTGTTTTCAAGTCTTTGTATTATTGATTTAAAGCTTATATTTTATATTACTGATTTAAAGCTTATTCTTTTACAGATACTATGTAGTATTTTATAATCTTACCATTGATATGTCTTAAAGTACAGGATTGCTATAGTAGCTTTCTATAGAAAGGATTGTCTGAAATATTTATTTCCCTTTCCTTGCTTTGAAAATTTCTATGTGGTTTTTATTTCAGGTCTAACTGCTCTAAGAAGAGTACTTCTAGATTTAAAAAAAATGCCCAATGTGATAATTTCTTTTAATAGATTGATATAATCAAATTACATGTATTATAATTACTTTTTATAGTAAGTCTTATATTTTTGTCATATTTTCTCTTTGCTCCTTTATTTCCCATCCCCTGCCTTCTTTGGGGTTAAAAAAATTCTTATGTAATCACTTTTAATATCCCTTCTATTGCTTTGGGTAACTTAAAATTGCATTTTTAGTTCTAATTTTAAGTTGTGAATTTTTAAAATGCAATTCCTACTTCTACATTTCCCAACAAGGACAAAAGCTACTACTCATTTCTTCTTTTCTCCTTCCTCCTAAATAGGACAGTATTTGAAAGCTTTTATTACCTATGCCTCCATCTTATTCTATGTAACTTTTTAATTGTTGGCTGAATTGAGTTAAAATCAGGCTCATTTAGAAATAAGCAATAGATGAAGTTACTGACTCACTTTACCTGTTTGTATGTTTACTGCTGTTTCTTGCACCCTTCTTCTCTGTTTACTCTTCTGGCTGAAACATATAGTAAGGGGTGGAGCTGGGATTCAAAAGGATGTACATTTCCCTGCTAAGTCCCTGCTCTAGATCTATGACCTACTAGTCATAGACAGAGTGAAAGGTATTCTGGGTGTATGGGTGGGGGAAGTAGAGGTAAGACGGAGTGGAGAGGAAGAGGGAAGTGGATAATGGCTTGAAAGAAAGTGTGATGACTATAAGACACAGGCTAGTTTTGAAACTATCTGCTGGAGCACAGGATTCCTATGCCAGAGAAGCGAAACAGCAAATTCATGAGACATGAATACAGTATGTATACATAAGATATAAATAAACATGAAGAATTAGAGGTAGTAAGTCAAGGCATGGGACAGAAAGGGGTAGCGACACCCTTTCGAGGCCTGTGTAAGGATGGTGAAGTAGATACAAAGCCTGACACATAGTAAGTGCTCAAGAAAATTTATGAACTAAAGGAAATTAAAGCAAGGAAGAAAAGAAGGATGGAAACAGAAAAAGGTGAAGAAAGTGAAGAAAATAAGTGAATGAGGAAAGACAAAGTAATAAGAAAGTAGGAAGAAAACCAAAGGAAAAAATTTTTAAAAGGGCAGAAGAAAGTAAATACAAGGAAAGATATCATTTTGCTTATTTGTGTTTATATATTTTTATATTTTTAATAGGCAAAAGAAAAAAGACAAAGATTCATATCATACAGTTAGCAATGTTTACTTGGGTAAAGGCAACTTCCATTTTTTTCTTTTATGCTCATCAGCAATACTTAGTTTTTTTCTGGTATGTACTGGTTTAAAATTTAAAAACAGGTATATAGAGACAACTGTTTTTAAATACAGATATATTTTTAAATATAGACATGTACATATCTAAAAATCAAGACTTGACAATAACAAAAAAGACATGAACATAGAGTCATAAACAAGTAGCTTCTGTGGCTTGCAAAGTCCACTCAAGTGTGTGACCCTCTTCATGGAGCAGCTTCTGTGACTCCCAGGCCACCTCCAAGGGCAGAGGACCACCTCGAGTGAACTGAAGAGCTAGTCTCTTCAGTTCCCATAAAGAGTTTCAGTTCTTCTATAGCCACCTGCCAAATCCCAGGTAGCCCTGGACCTTCTTAGCCTTGTATTCCCCCAGGATGCCTGATTCCCTTTATTTTACCTCATTTTTTATATTTTTGGTATCGGGGACTGAACTCAGGGTCACTAGACCACTGAGTCCACATTCCTAGCCCTATTTTGTATTTTACTAAGAGATAGGGTCTCACTGAGTTGCCTGGTACCTCGCTTTTGCTGAGGCTGGCTTTGAACTCGCGATCCTCCTGCCACAGCCTCCCTAGGCACTGGGATTACAGGCGAGTGCCACCACACCTGGCCTGACTCCCTTTAGTTAAGGTCCAGTCCTTTGTCCACACGTGGGTCTTTCCCCATCAGCCTCAAAAAATCAACCCTATCCTAATAGTATACACCAAGTATCCAAACACCTACCATGTCAAAATAAATAAATAAACAAACAAACAAACCAAAGAAAGAAAGTTGTTTTCATCCTTCACAGACAGTAGCTTGTAAGAATAGAGAAAATGTTTCCCTACTTTTCTTTTTGTTTGCCTTTGTGGCCACCTTGGATTTTTCTCACTTCCCTAAGATAGACAGAACTTCAACACTGTCCTGAAGGAAATGGATGACAGGTAGGTCCAGCTGCTCTTTTATAAACTAGAAACATTCTATGTAAACTTTGTTTTATGTATGTAAGAAAACCTACATTATATCCATAAAATGAATAAACTCTTATCTGGAGCTTGGGTTATGAATCTGTATAACTGAAGAGATATGGATTAAAATGTGATAAACAAAAAGTTTCACAACCTCAGCCCTACTGACATTTTCGGTCAGATAATTCTTTGTTTATTATAGCTGCATCCCTGGCCTCTATCCACTAGATGTTTATAACGCAGGTGCAAGCACACACAAACATACCCTAGTTGGAACTATCAAAAATGTCTCCAAACATTGTCAAATGTATCCTGGGAGCCAAAATCTTCCCTGGGTAAGGACTACAGCTTGCAAAATGGGTCATTTTATCTCTCTACCAATGGAAATATGTATTTTTCATGCATACAGGTTTTTTAAGTTTTAGAATGTATTAATATCATCTCTTGTAATGAAAAGAATTTTGTTTGCAATGCCAGTGGCAAAGTAGAGAAAAGCTATGTGACAAGCAAAATCATATTCTGAAATAGGTAACATAAAGAACACTAAAAACACAGCTACATTCAGCAAAGATAAAAATATAAACATAGTATATGCATGCATTGACCCTTAAGTTATGAATATTTTCCCTATTTTTAAAATAACTTCAGATAACCCTCAGCAGAGTTTGGAACTGAAACTATCCAAAAATTTTACTCCAAACTAGTTATACATTTGGGAAAAAATATTTACCATACTATATATTTGGATACAATATCACCATAATAACTTTATAATTCAGTACCATTGTTTAAGAAAAAATGCTGGCAGGCTGCCTGTACTAACAATATTAAAATGTTGAATATATGTGTTTCTGTGAAGGTTAACAGACAATTTCCATTGTATCCAAAAAAGGAATGAGAAAAACTGGTGAAGTTAGAACCTACTATCATAACAATGTTAATACCGGATACCAGATCCCTATTACCTTGACATCTACTTGGTAATGTGAATGATAATTATTCACGAGGAAAATAAAGCTAAAATATATTTTGAGGCTTTGTAACCATTCTGATTAGATTTGCATTTGTGCCCACCTGCTGGAAATTACTTCAAATTTAAGTTACTCAAACACTATTCTTTTTCATGTACATATAATAGTTTCATTGAAAAAAAGCTATAGCTGCATTTTACTTTTTATTCCATTTTAGATATATATGACTGGACTGAATATATTTAAGTGTAATTGAATAACCAAAGGATAAAAACATTCTTTTCTACCTCAGATAGTTCAATCTGTCATTGCAATAAAAAAAATGAATTCACACTTAAAAAAAATAGGTTAATGGAATAGAAATTTGTCTTCCTGCTTTCTGCTGCCCTCTCTCCTCCAGCCCACTGTGCCAGAAGACATTTCAAGTGCAATTCCCCTGAAAGCTGTAGATTTAATAGGCTAATGGGTGGTTACTACTCTTGTTACCAGGATGATTCTATTCCACCTCTATCTAGAAAAATCTTTTTGTTGGTGCTTCTACACAATTACCTGCCATTAAAGTGCATGTGTTGTGGTGGTGGCGGGGGGTGCGGGAATCCAGTGACACAGTCACTAGAAGAACAAGCTGGACTGATTTCTGTAACAATTTCCCAAGTATTTCTTCCCATTTTCAGAATTAAAAATCAGACAAAAATGCTTCTCTATAGTTTTGATGAAAAAATGAGCAATAAATTGTGAAATGCTAAGCCAAATGAACTCATTACTGTGTTACAAAATAATTTAACACACACCAATATATTAGCTGTGCAATCAAAAATATAGTGATATCACAATATATACAAACCCAATTGGCTTATGCTAATAAGTAATAAAACATAAAAGATGCCAAAGCATCGGGGTCTTTGAAGAAAAGCCAAATACCTTCACCACTCCCCAGAAATACCATTTCCTCAACCCTTCTGACATATATATAAATTCCCTAAGCACAAAGAAATCCAGAATTTATTTTTATTCTTTTATGAAGTTAGTTAAAAATTAATGAACAAGAAATTAAAGTGAAGGTGCTGTAATAAAGTTAGAATATTCTAACTGAAAAACAATTACAATGAAACTATTTACACTCCCATGGAATTATAGACATTTTTCAAGGGATATTTTGCAATACAATTTTTTAAACAATGTTTTCTTCTTCTTACTCTTGAGACTTAAACACTGAAGGTTTACTTCATTTTTTTAAAAAATACACTTATTAAAGTAAGATTTGACTTTCCCAGAAAAAGAGCTTTATCATTTAAAGTAGCATGTTGACTGCTTAGATTTTTCTTCCAATACATCTAGGCCTCGTCTTTCAACTAAGAGGATAAGTTTTCAATAATATGAAATTGACAGAAAATTGTGTTGGAATGGTAGTAGTATTTAATTCTGGGAACTGAACCAGTGAGACTTCACAGATACATAGATCTTTGTACAGAACTGGAAAAATATCAACAGTTTGTCCATGGGCTCCATGCTTTTCTATTTTTACAGTTCTTATCACCTTCGCCTCAAAATTAAATTAAAACTTCACAGAAATGAAAGCAGTAAGTTTCAATTCTTATCCTGAAAGAATTTTTTTTAATTAAAAAAAGTTACTTTCCTAGTTGTAGATACTTAAATAAACAAAAACTCTTAACTGTGAAATAACTTTAGGGGCTTCCCTACAAAAAATCCCCTCTGTAGCGGCTGGCTCAGACTTGACAAACTCGCTGAATTGTGCAGATGTTGAAGTGGCTCTGGGTTACACTGGGGAAGAAAGAAGCACCAGACATTCCACAGCTGCCTCCAAGAGCTCCCTTCCCAGGGGCACAGTTGCAGACTCTATCAAGCTCAATCACTTTGTACAGCAACTGGGGATCCCAGCCAGGGGCAAAGAAATCCCAGAGCAGCTTAAATTTCTCCCAGTACCACAGCAAGAAGTAACACTACTTAGAGTAACCAGTTATTTCCAACAATTATGTGACCTTAGGCCAAAAAAGAATGAGAAACAACAGCTGTTGTTAGAGAAGATGTTTCATAGTTTTATATTTCAAGCTACTTACAGGAGATCTTCCTAGGGTCTTTATTATGGAAAAAAAAACTATGAATAGTTGATCTTTATTCTTGATGGATTTTTTTTTCTTCAGGTAGTAGGGAGAGAATAGTCAAGTTGAAGAATCATAGAATTGTACAGTTAATTCAATAATTATAATACAGTGACCATAGGGCTTTAAAGGGATGGAATGTATATGACAGTAATATCATTTCAAAGGTACTACACTCTTCCGTTTTACCTATCTCATGAGTTCTCTCAAATATTTTGAAGACTAAAATAACTATTAATGAAATGGTCTGACTAAAAATAAACAGCCAAAGAATATTCTTTGCTACATAAGGTAACTGATGCCATGGCAGATGTCATTTCCTTAGGATGACCAGAAAGGGAGAGCTATAATGAAAAGCTCCACCAAATATAGAAATATTCAAGCACTGTGCTAAATTACACTTACGCCTCCCAATGATATTATCCCCATTTTATAGATGAAGAAATTAACTTATAAGATCATTGAACCAATAAATGATACAGCCCAGAATTTAAATTTTTTTACTCTAAAGTCCATGATCTTGTTATTAGGATTTTACTGACTTTGTTGCAATGCCACTTGTACATTAATTCAGAACATCTTCAGTAATTTTCAAATCAATTTAAAAGGTGTATATCATGTCATTCAATTGTTCTAGTCAAGAGAAAAATAGCTTCTCTACATGAGATATTAGTTAAATCTCACCTTTTGCTTATGATTCCTTTTTCTTCTCTACTACTGACTTTTTAATGGTCAGAAAAAGGCATTTCAACTTAGAGGGTTAATGCTAATAAATTCCCCAAATGTTGTTATATCCTAATAATCCTAAATTTCAGATGCCTATCTTTTCTGTTTTAGGTTGATTCTCAAAATTGTAAGTGGATTAGCCAGTAGGTCATTCTGTGTCACACAACAGATACTGAGGCATCTGAACACTACACCAGGCCTGAGAATTTACAGTAAGAAACCTTTCATTTCATATTGATGCTAAAAATATCAGTAAAGAAGACTTCAAGCCTCAAAAGGCCTGTGTTTATAGCTCATCAGCATTCCTCCAAAACAATGGGACACACTACAGCAAGGAGGAAGAGGAGGCAGAAGTTGATGACATATGGGGTGTGCATGGAACTTCTGGTTAATGGAAGTTCCAAGATGTATAAATAAAAAATGATGTGTGAGTTGGTGGAAAAAACTGTAAGGCAAGTCAATTTTTTAATTAAAAAAATATGTAGCATAAACAATGCTAATGAGCCAAAAGTCCTAAGAGATTAGGACTGTATCTGCTTCATTTTAATGTTCCATTCACTTTTTGTAAGCGAACATCCACTCGCTTGAAATACCTCAAGCAGAACCCTTTATGTAAAATAGGGTTTTGAAGATTTTCTTTGTCCTTGTTCCTAATAGCTCACCATTTTCTACTCAAGTGTCAACTTGATGACAAATTACACACACACACACACGCACACATGTGCAAAAAGAGCCCAAATATCTTAAATGAATCACCAGATAATACCTGGAAGTTCCTCATAAATTTCATCGTCTATTGGCTGCCCACTTGTTGGTGGGTTGCTGATTGGTAGAGGATGCTCAACGTCATCATATAATTCTCCTTTTTCATCATAGTCCTCAGGAATAATATCAGATTCCATATCTAAAAAATGTTTCACGAAGCAAATTTTAAAGGGATGCAAAAGAGGCTTTATAAATTAAATTTCCTAAATAAACACAATCCTAAAAAGTGACAGTAATATTTTATGCATACTCTTCTTCATTTAAAACATTTTTCAAGTTGATCATTTTGTACATATGTGATTTTAAAGTTGCCAACTGGCACTTATGGAAAAGATGCTTTTATATATCTAAAGCAAATAGTCTATATATTAAACCAGTCATGTTCCCTTTATCATTCTCATTGAAGTCAATAAGCTTTTGTATATGAAAACCAAAACTACTCAGTTTTTTAGTATTTTAAGACCAGGATTACATGTTCAATTGATGCTCTTACCTTGTAATACAAATTTCAGCTGCTGTACCCATTCCTCAGCATCTTTGGGAGAAGCTGCTGTAAACTAATAAAAGAACCAACAATAAGAACACAAATCACCACCGTAGAAATGAAAAGTATGTCGCATTCTTATCATTTCTTTAAGACCATTAGTAATTCTTTTCATGTCTAGTGGTACTTTTCTTGCAAGGATGCTTCTTATAATGTACAGTTAATTTTGACAAATTTACGTAAATGAAGCAGAGGATGATGGATTTGAAACTCTGATCAGCAGCTGGCAGCTGTGCAGGAAAAAAAGCTGCTTCTCTTCATCAATGTCAAAGACTGAACTGATGAACAAAATTTGCCCTTGACAATTAGAAGACACCCATGAATTTCTTTAGACTGCTGGGTATAGTTTTCTTAAAAATGCTCTTGTCAGATTCC
>NW_026000153.1:3760714-3766652 GCF_001458135.2 Marmota marmota marmota
ATCTCCTTTCCTTAAATAAACTAATTTAATTCCTGAAGTAACATGTATTTTAAAAGATCATAAAGAGCCTATCATATTCAAACTATTGAATAAAAAGAAATATGATTTAGAAATTCTTGACTTAAATCTGGACAATCTAATTGTATTTAGTCATAATTTATATATCTGAAAGACTAAAAAATTCAATTCAAAAATTTGAAGTTTGTCTACAATTAACTCTTAGAAGTTCACAAACTATACTTTTAAATTATAGCATTTCTTGAAGTGCATATTGATATGTTTCTATGATCAGGAAAGTTTGGGGAGATTTTTGCTGAATTAAACAAAGTTAAAAAGTTTTGTGGGGGGTGAGTTCAGATTAGATCAACATGTCCTATTTGGGATCTTTAGTAGATTTACATACTGACTGAATTTCTAAGAAAAATGTTTAGTATGCATCATTTCCAAAAATCATTCATCTATGGAACCCTTTTTAACAGAATATTTTATGGATCCAGTATGCCCAAAGTCTACTCTGCAAAATATTTAACCAGAGAAACATTGAGGGGAAAATATTAAAATAATAAATTGTTAAGAATGGTTGGTTCTAAAATTCTCTTTTAAAAAACTAACTAAAGCATTCATTCTCTCATTCAACAAATTTATAGTAAGCACTTTAAACAAGCCAGGTAGCATTATAACACTTTATCAGACATTTCTTACCTTCCCACTGAAATAGACACACACACACACACACAATCAATCTTTCTCTCTCAACAAACAGTCAATGATCCACTAGACTGCAAAAGAAATTTAATTTCCATTACAAAAATGAAAATAATCTGAGGTAATATATCAAAACCATCCAGGACAATTTTGAAAGATTCCTTTATGCCCACCCCACCCCACCCCACTCCACCAAGAAAACATGTTTTCAAGGAGCAGATATGGAGCAAGTCACTCTCCCCTCTGCCACACAAAGGTTCCATCTCTTCAGTTGCTAGGTCCATCTGATCTAAAGCCTGTGCTTTTTTCCTCTACTTTAGGTCTAAAATTCTTATCAGTGTAACACATGAAAGTGGAAATGCATAAGGAGTGGTAGTCTACATTTGGATACGTAAAGCTGGTTCTACAAAGACTGAGTTTAGAAAAGCCACGGGGAACAGGAGACCTTCCTGCACTAGATTTTTAGGAAGCAATAAGATCAGGTGACCCTGATTTATACTAGCAGATACACCTTATACAAAATTCCCAGGAACACATTATAGAGCCATGCAGCAGATCTTCCATTAAAGTCTAAGAGGAGAACCAGAGAGAAACCATGAATGCTATTTATTATAAACATTACAGATTATACAGACAGGCCATTGTCCCAGGATAGGTAAAAGAAGAAAAGCAAACTAGCAGACAGGTGTCAGAAAGATATAATACAAAAAAATGTAAGATTTTGAGATGTAGAAATTATAAATAAAGTAGGAGAATCAAAGTAAACTTTAGCCATTGTTTAACATGTTTGTTTCTTTTGGGGGTTTTTTGTTTGTTTTTTATTTTACAGTACAAGGCATTTTGACATACTGACACAAATGGAGCACAATTCTCATTCCTCTGGCTGTACATGGTGCAGAGTCACTCCAGTAGTGTAATCACACATGTATATAGGGTAATAATGTCTGTCTCATTCTACTGTCCTTCCCATCCCAATAGCCCTAACCCTCCCCTCACTTGCTTTACATCTTTTATAAAAGAAAAAATTCACATACAAGTTACAAAAGAGATAAAAGATGAAGTGACATAACATAAATAAAAAGGGCTGAGACAGGTAGAGATTGAAGTGAAGTCAGCAAAGCAAGGGAAAAACTATATAAAGGAATTGGAAAATGCAGTAGATAAATAAATGATGTATTAGAAGTGGAGTGATAAAAAGTAAAATTGACATTGCTGAAAACCAGATCATGTATACCTTGAAAAGCTCACTTAGCCTATAGGAAAACAAGTAAAAGAGGATAGGGAGAAAAGGTAATACGATAGACATGGAGGACTGACAAAAATACAACATAAGGAAAAAGAGTGTTCTGGAAGATGAGTAACAAAACAGTGCCAATAATCAGACATAACAGAAGAAAACTTCATTCTGCCAAAGACAGACCCAAGTCTGCAGAACAAAAGATGATGTTGTTTAACCAAGTGAAAGTAATAAAAAAGAAACTAATACTTAAACCTACTTGCTTGATTGGGGATAAAGAATCACATGAACAGCCAAGTGGGGTAGGGTGTGGGACCAGAAATGTTAAACAGAAGGAAATTCCTAACTCTTCCTCAATAGATTTGTAAAAGCATATTCATAAAGTAGCTTAGAGAGTCAAGGGTCCTATGTTTTTTCTCATATGTGTAAGGTAGAGAGGAAAAAGGAAAAGAAAAATGGGGGAGGGAATCTCATTAAAATAGAAGGGAGATCAGTAGAGTAGAAGAAAGGGACCAGGAAGAGGCAGGAAGGGAGTGAAAGGGGAAGTACTGGGGAATGAGATTGGCCAAATTATACTGTTATAGCATATGCATGTATGAATACAAAGCAAAAAATCCCACCATTATGTATAATTATATTGCACCAATAAAACTATGAAAAAAGCATACAGTATGCAAATGTGAAAAAATAAAAATAAAAAAATAAAGTAGCCATATTTCCCATTAGTCAACATGGTACAAGAAGTCCAAGGCATAAAATGGGAGACATGGCTATAATAAGACCTGCTCTTCTCCCTCACATCAGCTTCACTTCTGGGCAGAGAAAATTTCAACATTATATGATTATCCACAAAAATTTATATATACAGGTTAGTTCCAAGGGATTTTCTGAGATTGTTTCAAGAACATCTGTTGATTTGACACAGATTGTTAAAACCAGTTAAATTCCAACTGAATAGGAAACAAGGTATCTAGGTTCATTTACCTATAACTGTGAAAGACTAATAAAATAATTTATCTTAGTGAACTTCACACACAGCAGAAGCTTATTCCCTTAAGTGCCAAAACTTTTAAAAGTTTTAGTCATTGTGATGGAAATCTCTCTAAAATATATACTTCCTTAACTTCTCAAAATATGTGTTTTAAATGTAATTCAATGTTTCCTTGACAATCTAGCAGTTTCATTTTGAGTATTAGTTTTTATAGTATGCTATAACACACTGATGTCTGCCAGATGTTTGAGCTGTTGCCCCCCCTATTAAATTTTCCTTGGCTTCTACTTCACATTTCAACTTTGCCTCTATCCTATTGCTCAAGCTCAATGTCTACAGAGCTGGAGGCTGCCAGGAGAAACTAGAATGAAATCCATTACGTCAGTAACTTAATTTTACACAATTCTAATTCAGTATGTTCCAAGGTAAAACCAGTTGGCTCCAATCTCCTCCAAAACATAATACACGAGGCTAATGACAAAAGATTTCCTTCTACTTGTCCACTGTCTTTTAGGTTTACAGCTGCATTATGGATTTTTTAAGCTTCCAAAAAGACAACGCACATTTACCAAGCTCCTTTCATATGTCAGGATCTTAATATAATACATCTCATATGTGCCTTGTGACAGAAGGTATATATTATATCCCAAACACTGATGGGAAAACAAACCTTAACTTAACCAACTTATAGTCAAACAAATGGTTAAGTGGTAAGAACTAGGACTCTAAGCAACTGTGATACTAACCATTTCACATGGTTTCCTAGAGAGGTGTTTCCCAAAGTATATTTCAAGAAATCACTTATCTTGAATGCCTGCTAAAAATGCAGAAAGGGCTACCACTCTGCACTTGCTATACAGGAATCTCTAAGGGTGGGTACAAGAAACCAAATTTTAGCAAGCATTCCAAGTGATTTTGATACTAAGATGTGAAAAACCACTGTCCTAGACAGAATACATGATTTATGAAGTCACATAAAGAAAATAAGTATTATCTTACATTTCTTCCTATAACTTGGGTCAAACTTTCTCAGCTTCCTTTATGGGCTCCTCTACCTTTTCCTGTTTCTTAAACAGCCATGATGTGTTATGTTCTAAATGCTGCTCTTTTCTCACTTTACAGAGCTCCCTGGGCAATCACATTTAGTTCTGAGGATTAAATTCCTATCAACATGGCTGTGACTCATAATTCTCTATATTTAGTACAGTTTCAAGACTATATATCCAAATCTTCATCTATGAGCTATATGTTTCCTCTTTTGAATGTCCTTCAGATACAATGAACAGAACACACTCAAAAAGAAGATCATATCTCCATTCCCAACACTTGTGATCCTCAATTCCTATGATATTTCTTGTAGTTCCCATCTCAATAATTAATACTTCCTTTAACTCAAGCCCCCAAACAGGAAAACTGAGTACCATTTTTTATTTCCCCTTTTCCTTCACCAGGTGCCCCTATGCTCCCCCAAATACCCACTGCCACCTACCAAAATCCAATCAGTGCTTTTTTTCTTACAAATATACTTGCTTTTTCCCTTCTTCATTGGCCCTTAGAAGATATGTTTAGAAAAACCACTCTCATTTCATTTTAAATACATCAACTATTACATCATTCCAAATCCTTTATGACCCTTATAAGTCATATGTATTTATCAACTGGGACTCCCCAGCACCCAATCTTTCCTGTTTTTGTCTTGAGATTATTGGGTATGGGGCCTAGATTCCAGCCACAGTAGCGGGAGAGTGGATCTTCCCTGTTCCAGCTCAGCAAGCAGATGTTCCAGCCTGGAACCTCAATCTGAAGAGAGTAACAAACCTATCAAGAACATTCGGAATCCATTCTGGTGGCAAAGATACTTGCCAACTGGTGGCAGTCAACAGTGCAACACCACATGTCCTGGCACAGCAAGGCCAAGGCCAGCAGTGTGTTCCAACCAGACTCTGCAGGGACTGGGCTAAAATTCCGCCACCTTGCTCCTCTTGGTTCTCGCTTACTTTCTGGCATGGTTGTTAGCTTTCCCATCAATTCTGCCTAAAGGCTGATACTCTCCTAACAGTTTCGTCTTCTGCATCAAGTTGGTTTCTGCTGTTGGTTTCAAGACACTAACTTGGCACAATGGCTAGTAAATAGAAAGCCATGCACTGTTCAGCCATGATACTTTTATTTAAGAAGGTCTTTTCCCTCAGTGAACAACTCATATTATACTTGTAGGTATGAAAACTGATTAGGAAGGAAGAGGAAAAGATGTCCCTTGACACTAAGTCCTTTCACTAAACATTGTCACAACTGACACAAGTAGTGGTAGGACCTCATTTAAAGATAAATGAACATTTTCCTTTTGTTTGTTCAGATCACAGAAATACAAGTGCTAATGCTTGAAATATACTTTTTGGTGCTTTGACTGTGAGGAGATACCAGATTACTAAATGAAAAATATTATGAGCTATCTATATATTTGTTAATTAGCTATGAGTGACAATATATTTGTGGATCCAAAATAAACGTTTTAGCTCAAATTAAATATCTGGATAATATGGTTTGATGGCAGGTATTTCAAAACCTTTTTCTTGCTTTAGAATAAGAGTACACTGCAAGCATAACTATCAAGTGATTTTTGTATACAGTCACTATTATATTTTGGATCTGAAATGTCCCCCAAAAGAAGCTTGTTGAAGGCTATGGAGGTGGTGGAATCTCTAGGAGGTCTGGCCTAGTGGAAGGAAGTTAGGTCACTGGAATTATGCCCTTGAATGGGAGATTAGCACCCCAGCCAACTCTTCTTTCCTGGCTTTTCAGCCATCATGAGATGATAGATAGCTTCCTCTGCACCAAGCTCCTACCATGATGTACTGCCTTGAAGGTCCAAAAGCAATGGGTCAATAGACCATAGTCTGAAAAGTCCAAAACTGTGAGCCAAAGTGAACATTTCCTCTTTATAAGCTGATTGTCTCAGGCAGGTATTTTGTTATAGTAATGGAAAGCTAACATAGCCACACATTTTC
>NW_026000153.1:3770195-3775455 GCF_001458135.2 Marmota marmota marmota
ATATATATATATGCCACAGTTTCTTAATCCATTCATCTATTGACTGGCATCTGGGTTGATTCCATAATTTAGCTATTGTGAATTTTGCTGCAGTAAATATTGAGATGGCTATATCGATATTGCTATAGTATTCTGATTTTAGATCTTTGGGGAAAATATCAAGGGTGGGGATAGCTGGGTCATATGGTGGTTCCATACCTGGTTTTTTTGAGGAATCCCTATACTGCTTTCCAGAATGGTTATACTAATCTGCAGTTCCACCAACAATGTGTAAGTGTACCCTTCCCCTCACAACCTCACCAGCATTTATTATTGTTTGTATTCTTAATCATAGCCATTCTGACTGGAGTGAGATGAAATCTTTGTATGGTTTTGATTTGCATAAAATGATACTTTTTAAAAATCATAATTGGTTGAGAAGACTAAATGAATCACAAAGTAGTTAAAATGCAAATTACTAAGAATGTCACTGACTCAGGAGGTCTCAATAAGTAAGAACAGGACTGAGAATTTAAATAATATCCAAAAAATTCTAATTAGAATTTCTTTATAGAACTTCGGCCTTTGAAGTAAATATAAATACTCCAAGCTTTCAAGGAAGGTTCTTATTGAACTGGACCTAAGTATAGGTATATACCAGTTTGACATGGTGGAAACACTGACAGTACTACTCATTGATTCTTAAAGAAATTAGAAATGAGAAGCCTAATTGAACCAAAGACACAGGATTTGAAACCTTCAAGACTTGTGAAAAGGAGGATTTTTTTTTTTTTTTTGGGTGTGGAAAGCTGACCTTGATCTAAATTCACAATACTGTACAAAAATCATACTTCTATAATAGTAACACAAACTTATAATCTATGACAATCATAACTTAACTTGTGCTTTAAGTTTTCTGATAAAACCACCTACTTATAAAAAAAGCTTATTTGTTTATGGTTGTTTACGGTTTACACTTCACTGATGCCATTATTATAGCATATTATAGATTACTGATGGAATACAAGCTGGCCATGGGTGCTTAATTCATTAATTCCATTAGCCAAAAGATGAGACCAACTTCTAGTATTAGATAAGTATTTCAAAACTATCTGAAATACAATAGTCTCGTCTGCATGTTTTAATAAGAAGGGGAAATCCTTAAAACCACAAATAATATCAAATAAAACATGGATTTCCAAATAATACTTATAAGTAACAATTTCATGAAAAAAATACATTTAGTGATTCAGGGACTTTATGCCTTTTTCTTCTTAAAAATGCCCCTTCTAGAAGTGAATATCTATGTGACCATTACTTTATAATATTCAATTTCTGACCTGCTTTCCCTAGGAAAAAAAGCAAAAACAAGAATTTACATTCTTTAAATTTCATTATTTTATGCCTATGTTTATTCAAATAAGAAACAAACAATATGAACTATGACTAAAAGGCTTATTAATCAACAAATGAAGTTACAAAATGTATCCTACTATTTGTATATTAATACAGTGAGTTAACAACAGTGGTTAAGAACCTGAACTCTGACCATACTACCTAGGTTATAGACAAATTCTATATCTGCCATTTACCAGTTCTGTGACCTAGAACAAAACTTAACCAATCTATCCTCAGTTTTCCTAACAGTAAAATAAATGAGGCTAGTAATAGTACCTACCTCATAGAGTTGTTGTAAGTCAATCAAATTAATATAGCTGCCATGCTTTGGCAGCTAAAATGCTTACCCAGGATCCAGAATATAGTAAAGCCTGTGTACATGTTTGCTATTGTTATTTCCATCTGTAAAGGGAGCCCAGACAGGTGTTGTGCACATTTAATTTCATCTGAATTTTTCCTTTATTTTATTTTCCTGCCGAAGGGAAAAGAATGGGGAAAGAGAAGAAAGAGAGGGATGTTAGACTTTGCTCAGGTGAATATATACATAACTTGAGTGTTTTGCTTTAAGAAAAATGTTAATTAAATTTCTACCTGATAAATCATAATAATATTTCATATCATAGGCAATACTTATTCTGATTCTAAATTCATATTTCTAATTCAAAAATCTTTACTTTCATTCCTGGGGAGGAGGGAAGCAAGACATTTTTAACTGAAATTTATTTTTCTAAATCATTATTGCTACTTGTCCAATATTCAGAATTTGTTTAACAGCTATATGAAATTTTTCAAAAGTACATCAGTAGTATTCCCCTTAAATATTTTATATTTTATATTTATTCCTCAGAAGAACCATTTGAGTTGTGTAGCACCATAAACATATAAATACTTACTACCTTCTGATGGCTGCAAGAAATTGGAAATTTGCTACAAGATTTTATTTTTTTCTACAAGATTTTAAAAAATGAATTCTCACATCATTTAGACTCATTGCACTATACCTATAAATAGTGTTACAGTGAAAAATAGTATTTTACCAGCTAAGAAGACTCAGATTGATCCAAAGTATTAAAATACTACAAATTAGATTTTGATAATAATAATACATCATTGTATTGATAATAATAATTGATAATAATAATACATCATGAAAAGGAAGTTAAGACTAGCACAAATCTACCTAGCGGGTAATATGAAGAACTGCCAAACATTTGCCGTGCACAATTACATTAGCTCCTATAAGAAACTGAAAACGCCCAATTATATAACATGCCAGTGAATTTATAATTATACTATTAGATCTATTAACACTATCAAAAATTCATACCCTTGTCCTAAAAATAAGTTTTAAACCAGACCATAGTCCTTTAACATACTGTAGACATTCAATATGTGCTAGATTTAATTCATTATTATAATTAACCACTAAGATGTTAGTATAACTGCAACTATTAGTTGAACGGATGCTAATGTAATACTCTGCTGTCTAGAGAATGTTCATCAGAAAGACAATAAAAGCATGACTTAGAAACTATCAAGTTAAGCACTGTAGTTATTTTCAAAGCAATTAAAAGATTTCCTTTGATAAGGTAAAGGTGAAATGAATAAATTATATTCTAACTAAGGGAGGAAAAACATTAACCCATACTCTAGACCAGTCTATTTATACTACAGAAAATTACTACATGGGCTTGGTTAAGGGGCCACAAGTTTTCAATACCATGAGGAAATGAGGAAAGGCCAGTTTTCTTTTTCTAAAAGGAACTTACATTTCTTATATGATAGTTCCACTTTTCTAAAGCAGGTTGAAAAATCAGACATTAGAACTAACACCCATGTTTAGTTGCTTGGGCAACTGAGCAAGAAAGGGGTCTCCTTCCAACCTGCAACTTTTACTCGACATGAAACCTCAGGAGGATGAGACAGCTGTAGCAAAAGTAGAGGGACACATCAGAAGCATTCAAACAGAAGGCTCTATCTAGACTCCTCTCAACTAGTTCTGGTGGGATATGGAAATTTAAAACTTCAAATCCAGAGTGTACTTGACAATGATAAAGTTGGAGGAGGAGATCACTGCTTTTGAAGACTATGTGTCCATGGATATGGCTACTTTCAACGAGATCTAAAATCCATCCTGTATCACTGCAATTAAAAAAAAAATGCTTGAAAGATGAGAAAGAAATCAGTAGAAATTTTAAATACTTAGGTCTTGAATTAACTTTCAGTTTCCTTTCTACCTACTTGGTTCTTCATGTGGGATTAAATAAGTATGTTTCATAAGAGATGTGACTCAAACATTTTCAAAATAGACTTCTAATTTTATTATCCATTTTAATTTTAATTTTTTTTAAAATTTTTTATTGTTGGTTGTTCAAAACATTACATAGTTCTTGACATATCATATTTCACACGTTGATTCAAGTGGGTTATGAACTCCCATTTTTACCCCATATACAGATTGCAGAATCACATCAGTTACACTAATTTTAATTTTTGATAAGCAACTTTAGTGACCAATTTATATGCTAGACTTCTAAAGTATATGAAACCTTATTTTACTTTTATCATTAATAAATCATAATATTACAGCCTTCATTGTAATAATATGTTCACACTTTTATGATTGTTCAATTTAGACTTTACACAAAATTTCTGCTAGGTTTCTGAGCCTCACCTTTTCTCCTTATTAGTTGGCATTTATATAATCTTCAATATGAACCCTAAAGCTTTCAAGTCATATAATTTTTCCACCACTTTTATGCAACTAAAAATTCCTTTTCTTTTATATTGAAAGGGAAGGAAGAGATATAACAAGGATTGTTTTTTGTTCATGAGACTTCTCACTTTGAGTCACGATCTTCTTGGTCTATTCAGTCAAATATTTTGAGTCACTACATGATGTAAATGTTTTCCTTCAATTACAAAAAGTTAAGATAAGCTCCTATAATTCACATGAACAAAACATCCATACGTTTATGTAAACCTTTTTTAATTCTTCATTTTCACCTTATACTTGGGATAC
Organism: Marmota marmota marmota; assembly: GCF_001458135.2. Classification (NCBI taxonomy): domain Eukaryota; kingdom Metazoa; phylum Chordata; class Mammalia; order Rodentia; family Sciuridae; genus Marmota; species Marmota marmota. The sequence continues at coordinate 3,774,595 of NW_026000153.1, forward strand.
TGGGTCCCTAAATTGACCACCCTCTGGGGGGAGACATAGTGCTTCCTTTCTTCTCTTCTAAATCCATGTAATGAACTTCATAACACTCCCTGGTCAGGCAGTATACCCTAAATTTGGTAAACAGACCCATTTTTCAAAATGTACCTATCTACTCAATGATTGCTTTATTTAAATCGCATTATATTAGGCTTTAATTTTCCTAAAACACAATCTCATTTCAAGCTGAAATACTCTCTCCTCCTCCTGGAGTAACCTCTCCTGGTTGTTTAATTGCCTAATTTTTCTTAAGAAGTGGTTATGACCCCATCCATCACAAACATAAAAAAATTTTAATTTAAAAAAAAGAAGTGGCCATCAGAATTGAAGTACATTTTCAGGTGCTATTTCATAATGCCAATATCCCAATGCATCATAATCTTGTATAAGGTAATAAAAATGTTTTGTCTCCAATGTCTTCCAGATGATGCCAGTATCTTTACAGCAATTTGGCTGAAGAGTATATTGGGTACTGAGCTTTAGGAAAACAGTCTATAGATGTGACTCAGTCTCCAGAGCTATGACTGGCTCAGAACTTATCATTAGTTCACTACTTTGCAATTGCACACATAAACTTGGGTGTCATTTTCCTAATTCTAGAAAATAGGTAGAAGACGCAAAGATGCAAAGTCACTGACCCTCTTTTTCTTATTATTCTTAAAAATTTTTAAGTAAAAATAATTCACTATTATATCTGCAAAATGAAAAACAAAACAAAATAAGACTCTGTACAAACAAAGAAACCTAAACTTAACTTGAAAATATGGACATGTTATGTAAATATGTTATATATTTGTGTGTATATATTATATGTATATATAGATA
>NW_026000153.1:3784114-3790643 GCF_001458135.2 Marmota marmota marmota
AATGCATTCTTCTGTCATATATAACAAATAAGAAAAAATTAAGAAAAAGAAGAGGGGGGCACCCCTGAACTCATTTTATCAGGCCAATATTATTCTAATACCAAAGACTAATAAAGATATTACAAGAAAAGAAAAGAAAAAAGGAACTATCCATGGCATGACTGCAAACATAAGCATGGTTCAATGAGGTAGTAACTGCAACAGCTAATGTTTATTGAGACTTCACTACAAAATAAGCATGATACTATCATCATCTCATTTCATTCTCATACAACCCCAAGAGGTAGGTATTATTAGCTCTATGTTACCAATGGGGAATCAAGGCCATACTCAAAAAGTGGAGCTGGGACCCCAAGTCTGCCTTCCTACAAAGCCCATTTTCTGAAATGCTGTTGATGGAATAAATAAATGACATCTGTAGAAGATATATAAGACAACACTACCGGATTATTCTTGTATGGCATTAATCACTGTTACTTAAAATTAGTGCCTTAATAGGAGAATGATGATATCTTAAAATATCATGCATTTAAAATCTAGAGTATTTATTTCATCATCTACAATATTTGAATTTTGTTTCCTAAGCATGTCTTTTAAAAAGACTTCTATTTTGGTTTAAAAATGCATATACACAAACCTGGAACAAATTAATGCTCAGAAAACTGATATTTATGAATGGAAAAGGAAGCTCTTTTGTATGTAGATTCCTCTAACAAATTGCTTAGAAACAAGAACTGACCATAATTTAGACTGAATTCTTTAGCTCCTTTCCACTCCACCATATTATTTTCAAATAGGCCAGAGGACGATTCATTCATTTATTTATTTTTGCAACAGTTTTATGTTTGCTTTAAGCTATAAATTTTTAAAATAATTTTAAGAATATGAAAATCATTTATAATTTGTAACATTCTCTAAATTCATTTTATTCCATTTTTTAAAAATTGCTGACCCCCAATTTTTGAGTCATTAATAACACAGAATTATATCTGAAGTATCTGAAATACAAATATAAAGTTATAGCACCTTCTGTACTTTATGGTAAATAATAAAATAAAGCTTACATTTATTATTGCCCTGAAGAAAGAGAACAGGTACACAAACAACTTTCATCCTATCCCCATCTCCCAAAAGAATCTTATATTGTGGTTATAATGAGTTTGTTTTGCTTTGTTGTAGTACTGAAGCCAGAACCCAGGGGTACTTAACCACTGAGCCACATCCCCAGTCCTTTTTATATTTTATTTAGAGACAGCATCTTGCTAAGATGCTTAGGGCCTTTCTAAGTTTCTGAGGCTGGCTTTTAACTTGTGATCTTCCTGCCTCAGCCTCCTGAGAGACTGGGATTACAAGCGTGCACTACTGTGTCTGGCTCCCAGCCCTATTTTTTATTTAGAGATAGGTTTCACTGAGTTGCCCAGGCTGACCTTGAACTTGAAATCCTCCTGCCTCAGCATCTTGAGTCACTGGGATTATAGGTGTGCACTACCGTATCTGGCACAAAGTAAGCTTTTTTAAAAAAGTAAATCCTGTAGTTTGAAAGCCATCAAACCTGAAATTATTTTATGACCAACTTAATAAAAGATAAACATAACTGAATTAAAGGCACTCACAGTATTCATAGTCCCACTTTGAATGCTTGATTATTAGAGCAAATATAGTCCCAATCATTTTCATGCTTTAGTATTCATTATCTGCTTTTATTTAAGAAGGCAACTCCTTGATTTCTATTGAAATAAAAAAAAATCATTGGCATTTTCCCTCATCTGCCATTTACAGTAACTACCCTTCTTTGAAGCATTATAAGCTGCCGCAGTCCGGCTGGAGCAAAATAACCGGGGGGTGACGAATAACTTGTGTACGTTGATACAGCAGGAGTAGGAGCCGTTTATTGTAGGACAGGAGCAGTATTTATACATTCCACACAGCTTATCTTAATTAGCATAAACTAGATACATCAGTCAACCAACAAGAAATCTCCACACTTAATGGCTCGCTGGCGTAACTTCACAAACCACTCCCTCTGGCATTTTGTCAGGCGCCATCCAGACTTGTTTACAGACGCTAACATTTCTCTGGCAAAATGCCAGGCGCCATCCTGACTGGTTTACAGACTCTAACAATAACCATGTTCTTAAAAATCAGGCCTGTGTGCTTTGTCTTCTCTCTTTGCCTCCCTTTCTCTCCCCCAAACACACACACACACACACACACACACACACAATGTGTCTTCTTTCCACCTAGAACAAGAGGTCTTTATATAATTCTCTGTTCAATATAGGTATGAAATTTGCATACTCTTATCCACTATTATCATTAATTCAGTAATACATTGCCTCATTCCCCCCAAGAAGTATTCCAAAGGCTCAGAAACATTTGGTGAGGCAAATTAAAAGCAAATAAGATATATCAGTGTGGGGAGAGGAAGAGACACAGAAACAGAAATAGGAGTGATAAAACAAATATCTGCATAAAGTGGTAATGTTAGGCCAATCTAAGCAAAGGGTATATGGGAATTATCTGTACTACTGTTTTAAACTTTCTGTAATTGACATTATTTTAAGGTTTTGTTTTTTTTAATTAAAGCAAAACTAAGGAGATGAGTGGGACACAAAACTAGTTGGAACTATAATGTCACTTAAACTTGTTAGGAATAGGCCAAAAATTCAGTTATAAGCTTTATAGCCCCAAACATGAAGCAAGAGATTATGTGTGCCATTGCCCACAAGATGAATACAGATCATGGTTCAGGAAAGAACATGTAATTATTCCTGGCTCCTGGTACTGAAATGAGAAATAAATTTCTCCCATGTGTTTTCAATGTCCTCAATAACATTTTTACAATATATAAAACAAAAGTTTCAAAGGGCTGTTTTGAATAACATCATTCACACTGGGCCAACAGCCTAATACCAAAGCAAAATGCACTTAAAGCAATTCTACAGAGTATAAAACCAGGCATCCCAAGTACATAACTCCAGAACAGCTATGTTAAACTCAAGGCAAAGGTTACAGAATACCTATAAGTGTATATCCTGCACATTTTTTCAGACAATGCTTTCAAAATACTGTTGGTCTGGATCAAATTTTTGGTAAATATTAAATCCCAAACAGAAGCTGGTTCCCTGCAAGAAGCACATTCAGCTTGTTTATGCTGCTGCTTAAGTGAAAAGCCTTTTCCTTTAACAAGCAGCCAAGCCAGGGGTAAAGTAAGATATTCTTACTTGAAATTTACAGTTAAATGTGTAAAGTTTAATGGCCTTGCAAGAACATATGCCTGGATGAAGATCATCTTAGTACAAAAACAAATCAGCAATTACTCTATAAAAGTTCTCAGAGCCAGGACAATTCTAGTCTGTAAAAATTTGAAGCATATGCCTGTCTACTTCATATAAACAAATCCACAGAAGGACATGCTACTGAGAATGATAAAATGTCCAAATCTACTATTCAGCACCACCGGGTAACCTAAAGGATTAGAAAGTACTTTATCTACATAGCTGAGTGAATTACTAGACAATATGCATTAAAACATCAATTAGAACAGTTAATGTATAACCTTTTTTTTCATTTCTGAAAATTTATGCAAACCACAAGCTTAATTCTGTTTCTGGATCTGGACTTCAGAGGGCAATAACTGTTAACAGCCACATGTGAAACTGGCCAGAGGGAAAACATAGACATTCATGTAGCACCTCAACATCAGGCTAAAATGTGTGAACAAGTATGTCTTTTTCATCTTACCTGCAGCAAGAGGATTCTAAGGAAGTGGTTCTGAAACCTGGGTGTCATCAAAATCAACAGCAAATAGTTCTTTAAAATACAAAGTACTACTTTAAGGTAAATTATCTACACCGCTCAGAAATTTTTTTTTTCTTTTCTTTCTTCCTTTTTCTTTTTTTGGTACCAGAGATTTGAACACCAGGACACTTAACCACTCAAAATCAAACTTGTATGTTTTATTTTGAAACAGGGTCTTGTTAAGTTGCTTAGAGCCTTGTTAAATTGCTGAGACTGCTTTGAACTTGCAATCTTCCTCAATCCGCCTCAGCCTCTCAAATTGCTGGGATTACAGGCATATACCACTGTGCCAGGTTACTGCCCAGAATTTTTAAGAAACTAATTTAATACTTGTTTATAGGGTTTATAAAATATACTGAAAGATAACATTCAATGCAAAACCAGAAAAACACTGATAAGTACAGCTTAGCAATCAGCACAACACTGAAAACAGAAGGAAAATGACAGACATATAAAGGATCATGCAGATAATGATTTTTACTTATAGACTACCTAACTTTTGTGACATTAAAATAGTTTTGTAAACATTTCATAAATCTTTCACAGTAGCCTCAATAGAGCATCATAGTAAAAAAAAAAAATAGTACTAAGCAATCAACTGCGTACATCCATTTGTTCATTCATCCTTTACTGAGTACCCAGAATGTGCCAGGTACTGTGAAGGGGCAAAAGGCATGGTTACAGCCCTTTCCCTTGAAAAGTTCCCGATTAGGGACTGTTCTCCACTGAAAAAGATTCAAGGAACTAGTGAGGAAAAAGAAGAATGAGAAGCAAGACAATAAAGACTATCAGAACAAAAGAGCAGAGACATCATCTTCACATTTATTTCCCACCTTAATTTCTACCTTCACAGTTAATACACTCCAATTCAGTTTTAAACTCTAAAACTGTCACCACAAAGCAAGAAATACAATGAAAAGGAAAAAAGAAACTAAGACAGAACATACAGTTATTAAAAGTGCCCATTTTTAGTCACATGAGTTTAGCATATTTTTTAAAACTAAGCATCTATGATGTTAAAAATCAACTGCCAAACATAGAAACTAGTATTTGTTATGAGTGAGACATTAGAAGGTAAAGCAGCAATGTATTCACCATGTGAACCATCTCAGCCCAGGTTCTCCAGAGCTGACGTGGCCCTATCATCCAAGACCTCCTTTTCTCTCTACTTAAGAGCCATGACTTTCACCACTGAAGTTTAACTTTTTGATTCAAATTAGAAATGTCACAATTAAATCTTTTGAAAAGAAGGTCAAGGAATATTAAATGGAATAAAATGTTTGCTAATGACATGCTACAAGTGATAAAACGTCATGTAAACAGTACAGTTCAGTTACACTTGAATCACACCAAAGGCAGTTCAGTAGGGTCTCTCATTTATACAGTAAACATCCGGCAATTATCTTGGAAGAGGCCAGAAAAAACAAAATGACCTGGGCTTTTAACCTATAGTTTTCTCATGAATATTTAAAACATATGGTAACCTCTTACAAATATAGAAAACACTCAAAATCCAAAGGATACACATCCCACTCAGATAACAAATGAATAAATGCTATAACACAATTTATTTCAAATCAATCAATGAAAAGATCTTATAACATATTCCATTATGTGTTTTCTTCAATAATTAGGCAGTAAAAATCATGTCTGAATAGACCAAGATGTACATTCTTACTGAAAAACAAAAGTTACATAAATTACGTTTTACCTATCTTCCTAATATTAAGATAATAACTGTTATTTCTTAAACCAATTAAGTCAATTAAGTCTCCTTCATCTGGATAGCCTTAAGCCTCATGCAATACTCATAATTCTAATGTATTTTTGAAAATATAAAAACACATCACATTAGAAAAAAGAAATACCTCTGACAAATTCTTCAGAGGATGCTGAATTAGGGAAATTTAATACTTGGTCCAATTACCTCTTACTAACCAAGGAAATGAGGTATGATAATTCTATACGTGGCTAAGAACTGGTAAAATCATTAACTTGTCAAGTGATGACTTTTTCAGGGGGTGTTTACAGGAGAAATATTTGCCTGGATGTCACACTAGATAATGAACTCCTGGCAAATCAGTAAGAAAAAGATAAATAGTTCAACAGAAAAAGGTGAAGAATATGAACCAAGCAACTCAAAGGATATATCAAGGCCAACATGAAGTAAAAAATGAACATTTCCTGATTTATTGTCTGTCCCCCTAGGTCTTTTGCCTTCATTAGGTTGTTCATTCTATAAACTCCGAGACAACTGCCTTGTCTACAGCTGTATCCCCAGTACCTAGATTAGCACCCCAGACATAGGACTCTCAAAATTTTGAAGGAACAAAATGAATGAACAATCAAACATCACTAAAAATTTAAGAAAACAAATTAAAACAGTATTCTACTTTTTAAGAGGCTAGCAAACACCAAAAGAATGAATAACATCAAACAATAGGGAGGGTGTGAAGCAACGGTACTTGTACTACTTTGGGGAGTGTAATTTCATATAGCTTGTTGATGAGAATTAACAACATCCTAAGAATTCAACTAAGAATCTATCCTACAAACAAGAGCATAGCCACATAATACTGTATGGGCCGCAATATTCACCAAAACACAAATTGTGACAACGAAGAAGAAGAAAGAAGAAAGAAGAAGGAAGAAAGAAGAAAGAAGAAGAAGAAGAAAGAAGAAAGAAGAAGAAGAAGAAGAAGAAGAAGAAGAAGAAGAAGAAGAAGAA
>NW_026000153.1:3792552-3796470 GCF_001458135.2 Marmota marmota marmota
ATTTGCTATAAAAAGAATTATACAAATCCCTGAGTTCTACAGAACAACTGCCTCTAATTAGCCTCACTGAAGGAAGCTGGTGCAGAGGGTGAATAAAGACAGAAATACTAGTTCAATATTATAGGTGATTGGTCAATGTCAACAATAGTAGGACATTAGGTAAGTTGTGAGGTTTGCTAGCAGCTAAGAAAAATATATTTCAAAACACTTTTGAACCAAAGGAAAAAAAATCACTTAAGAGGCCATAGTTACCAATGCTATTTCATACCATCTTGAAAAGGTAATATTTCTCTGGTACAGCTGAGTGTGGTGGCACACACCTGTAGCACCATGAGAGGTTGAGGCAGGAGGATAGAGAGTTCAAAGCCAGTCTCAGCAACTTAGCAAGGACTTGCGCAACTTAGGGAGACCCTGTCTCAAAATAAAATATAAAAAGGGCTGGGGATGTGGCTTAGAGTTTGAGCAGCCCTGGGTTCAATTCCCAGTACCAAAAAAAAAAATTTTTTTTTCCTCTGATACATTTATGCATAACATTTTAAAAATACATCTATTGTACAAACTGTATACTTATATTAAAATCTTTTAGTTCTACTGTTAGTTGTCCTTGAACTTCCTAATGAAATTTCTTAAGACTCTAGGCATATGATTAATGTTTTCTCCCACATATTACACATACATATAGACAATGTATATATGCATGTGTGTACAATAAACACACAAATATACACACAATGCTGCAAAATATATCCTTAAGAAGCTAATACTTGAGGTATCTTTTAAGTTGCTTATGTTTTTAGATGCAACTAAAATAATTTTCTAAAAAACAGCACTTTTTTAAAAGTGAAGGTAACTGAAAGCTTCAAAGCAATTTATAACTGCTTTCAAAAACCTTTCGTACTCTTATTTAGACACCCAAGAAACCAAAACTGTAAACTTGCAATCCAATTTGTCTATATTAGATGCATAGCCAGGGAGCAATATAACACCTATAGAAGTTCCAACAGGTACCACTGGCCTCATTGACAATATATTTTAATTGACTCGCTAGTCAAGAATTAGTTTCTTCTTTAGGATCTAATGAAGAACAGAGTGTCAATGACAAACTGAAGTTTTGCATGTTCTGAAGAAAATGTTATCTTTTAGTTCAGATATGTATAAATATTTTTATTCATATTTTAACACTAAATATTTACTTCCTAGACTATCAATAAAAACTTTTTGTGTTTTAGTTACATTCATAAAAAACCATAACTATCAAGATATATCATATAAGAAAATCTCAAATAGAAAGGAAATAACTGGTCATATTGGAAGTGACCTAGTAACATAAATTTCTTTGAGGCTGACATAAAACATATAAAGTCTGAATTTTTATTCTAAAGAATTTCAAAACCACTAAGGTAAAAAAAAAAACATTTTTACAAAACTCATCCCATTATTACAGCTTAGGGCACCAAATTAGGAGGCACATGATGTCAATTTACCCCATCATTGATGATGTTAATCTTATGACCTGTTTAAAGCAGCACATGCCACATTTCTCCACTGTCACCTTACATTTTCCACTATGTAGATAATCAGTATCTTATGGGGAGAGCCTTTGAAATGATGTAAATATCCTGTTCTCCCTCAAACTTTCAACTAATTGTGGCATTCATTCAGCTTAGAATTCCCAGATTCTTTCCTGAATTATTTTCATCATGATTGCAAATGGTGGCATTCACAGACTTGTTGTTGCTCTGGAACTGAATCCACTATCTCACACATGTAATAAGATATACCCCCAGATTTTTAATAAACAAAAATGGCAAATACTCTCTATATTTGTCTAGCTGATTCTTGCCTTTGTATACTCTTCAAACAGGACGATTACATGAAGAAATCGTGTGTGTGTATATGTTAACGTTTTTAACCACCTGGCAACCAGGATGGTACCTTATAATGTATGTTGAGAATAATTATGCAATAAAAAATAGCAACAGCATGGTCATCCTTAATAGAAGGAGAAAGAGAAGGAAGGGGAAAGAGAGGGAAGGAGAAGGAGAAGGGGAGAGGAGAATGGGAGGAGGAGGAGAAGGTGGAAGAAAGAGAGGAGGGGACTGGGGTTCTGGCTCAGTGATAGAGTGCTCGCCTAGCCCATGTGACGCACTGGGTTCGATCCTCAGCACCACATAAAAAATATTGTATCCATCTAAAACTAAAAAATAAATATTAAAAAAAAGAAGAGGAGGAGGAGGAGGGAAGGGGAGAAGAAATAGACTAGGAATCAGGTTACTCTTATTGGCCTAAATTTCATTGTGGGTTCTTAAATAATTCACTATTTCTAGATTTCAGTTATAAAATGAGAGGCATAGACTATACAATTTGTAAGTTTCTTCCTAACCTTAGTATTCCACTATCTAAAAATACTAAAATATATTGTTTAATGCAAAGATGGTTTTAAAAATCTTTACCACATACATTTTATACATGTTTGAGGGAAAAAAAAAACACTAAAATTAGGGTCAAGTATAATAACTGTCCAGGTAAAGCTTACTAACAATATTTAAAAGGAAATAAAATTATAAACCCTCCCAGAAATCTTCTGTTTGTGATTTATAACACAGCAGTCATTTTATTCTGTTGTTTATATAGATGGCATAAATTTCATCCAACAAAAGCAAAAAAAAAAAGTTCTGTTTCTGTAAGATAAGTCTTATAACTTGTTATTATGCCAACTTGTCCCTAAGTATAGCTAGTGAAAATAGGAGTTTTTAGATGATAATCAGTCTGGGACCTAAGGCCTTGAAGCTAAAGGTCCACCAGCTTACTCTAATCAAAGAACCTCATTACTAAACCTCTTCTCCCAGACAGGACAGAGAAAACAAATCTGAACTTCTGTCCAAATTTAGCCTTGATGTTTAATGGGAAGAAAAGGGAAGTTAATAAGCAGAATTCAAGAATAAAGAAGACCTACTGGACATCTAATGATAAGGAGATCATGTAACTGATATTCCAAAAGTTATAGTGAATTTGTAATACCAGCAAATAGGTAGAAAACCTAGGCTGGAGTCAGTTGTGAATATGTACATCTTGAATAGAGTACAGATAAATATGTATGCCTGTCTGTGAAATGAGTAGAAAAGCATGTAAATACTTTACAGAATATGTATTTACTACAATGGAATAAACACACATACTCATATAACCATCCTTTCTTTATGTTTACTACTTATCATTTACTTTCTTACCAATAAAATGGAAATTTACAAGCTGTTTGTCAATAAATGTACAGACAAAAGTACCACAGAAAACAATGATAGAACCTGTGTGTAAAGCAAAAAAAAATCAATATTTTACAGAAAATAAATAAAATTATTAAAGAAAAAGCTGAAGCATTTTAATGCAAGTCAGTCTTTCAATGTATGGCTAAAAAGATGACCCAGAAAACCTACAGAGAAGACGTCACATGGGGTCTGGGAAGATGAAAATTTGGGCATAAGCTACTTGAGGGCAGAAACACTTAAAAAACTTCAAATTTATTCATCTTCCCATTCCCTGGGACATAATTATTCAAAAAAATGCATAGTGAATAAATAAAGGTTATCAGATTAAAAATATATGTTATAGGGATCATCCTTTATACCAAAATCTTAGTTTTACTTTTTATGTTAAATTATAATAACCATGGTGGGTCCTAAAGTCAAATTATGCCCTTGGAAGGAAATAAAACTCTCACTTAAGTCAATAAGCACTAGTTAAATATCAGAAAAACGAAAGCCTATTGAATCTTTTGTATGTAGCACTTTACAATGCATTTGGCAAACATTCAAACAGCCAGCCAGAGGAAATTCCAAGTGAAACTAAATCCATGTGTGTGTTTGTTTTGCGGGAGCCAGAGTATTTTTATGGCATGTAACTTTAATTGGTGGCAGATAT
>NW_026000153.1:3809460-3812565 GCF_001458135.2 Marmota marmota marmota
TGATAGCTTACATTTTAAGAACCATCAACTCTATTCTGATATAAATGAAAAACTACATAACACAAAAATACCTTAAAAGGGAGATTACTTTTCTTAACATTATATCATTTGTAGAGTTGAAAAAATTATCTGATATAAATTATCTAATCTGAAGATAAGAGTGAGTGAACTGCTCCAAGATCTACAGAAATAAGGCACTTTAGTTCAATTAAATGATTTCCCTGCAGGCAATGTCTTTTCAATCTGAGCTAATGACATCATTTAAGGAGGATGGTCCATTTAACTAAAAGGATCTTTTACAAGGCAGACAGACAGAAGGCAATCTAAGAATGTTTGCAAGGATTTTCCATATTTCAAAATTATAATGGTGAAATGCCTACATAAAATTCTTAAGGTTAGATATTAATCAATACGTTGAAGAAATAATTTCATGAAAAAGAATGTAATAAAGCTCTTAGGAAGTTTTCTCCATGACTTTTCCCTTTTAAAAAACCAATTCTTTCCTAGTGGAAATTAGGCTACTGCAGACTAGCAGTAGCACAGACTTTGCTAGAAATTAGGGCCTTATTTCTGAAACACTGAACTTCTTTCCCTACCTGCTGTTTCTAGGATAACCCTCCCCAGGTTTGACAGGCTTACTTTTATCTGACTTTGAACTTCTGCATGTGAAATGGGCAAAAAGCACAATCACCAACATTCCTTAACTAAACCAGGTTGACCAGAAACTAAACTGCTAATTCTCCAAGATGAGAAAAAGTTTCAGGAATCCTCCAGAGAGCTCTTTCCTCAACCCTGTGCCCTAGAACCCAAAATTGAAAGTCTTAAGTAGACTATCCTTAGATTAAAATTCCTCACACCTTAGTATCAAGATAAAAGAAACCATTATAGTTTGTGGGGAAGATGAACGATTCTTAAATCATATGGTAGAGGGTCACACCAAATTCTCTAGAAAGATTTCCTCTTCATAATTCTGAGTTTCAAAATTATTTTCTATTAAACAAAATACACAGTAACTGCTATTTTGTGTGAGTTGGCAAGGAAGTTAGACCAATAAGGACAAGAGATGAAAAGTTTTTACCCTAAATAAGAGGCAAATATCTATTTCAGAAGCATTTCTGCCACTAAACATGCTACATACCTTGGACAAGTCACTTAACATCAGTACTTTAGTTTCCTCATTACTAAAATAATCTCTAAGGCCATTTTTAATTCTGACATATTAAAGGAAAAAATTCATTTTAAAAAATGGATGAATTAAATATAGTGCTACTATTAAATGAGTCAAGCTTAACACTTGCTAATATTGACAGACTCTTTAAAGCAACAAGATTCAGGCTTAAAAAACAATTAATTAGCTTGGCTGTCAGGAAACCTGCTTGTCTTGGGAAATTAGAGCTCCAAGAACACAATACCAGAAAAAGAGAATGGTTAAGTATCTATAAAGAATTTGATATGTTAGCCAAAATGCTTCATCCAATCCTATTTGGAAATGGTCATAACAAATTAAAAACAAAATGAAAATTCTCTAAAGTCATCTGGTTCTGTCATTAATTGAGCTATCATTCACAGTACGAGGTCCAATTTGTACAGTTGATCCATTTGGGGTTTTCCCGTTTCTTTGTTCAGTTTGGAATTGATATAATTCATGTTCTTCTATATTTTTTACTGTGGGATGTTAGCAACATTTTAATTTTCATTTGCAAAAATTATAAATCTAACATAGTTCTTCTATAATAACTTGTCTCAATATTCCTAGAGGTAGGGAAAAGGGGTGAAGAAGTAGACAAAAAGAAGTTGATCATAAGTGCATAAATGTTTATATACCAATTAAAGAGATTTTACTATATAAACAGAAAAAGTCCTAAAGGGCCTCAAGATAAGAGCCACGGAAATTCAATATCACTCTTGCTACACAGTATTTGCTTTGGTTTATACAATCAAATTCCTCCATCTTTTGAAACTCAGGCCAACTTCCTTATCATTGTAATAGATATACTTCAGTAATTATATACAACCAAGGAGAAAGAATGTGAAAGATTCAGATGTTGGTCCTTTCCAGTAAATAATTTATTCCTTTTGATGAATATACTAATATTAAGTCATATCACATTTTCCCATCAGAAAGCTCCAAGCTTCTTAATAAGATTAAATTATCTAAGTATTTCATATTTTAATCTTATCTTAAATCAAAAGATGGAGAAACTCATAAGTAAATTTTAAAATCTTTCTTCTTACTTAATAAGTACTTCATTTTTATAACTTTAGAATAAGTGAATTTAATTGAATCAACATTTACTAGCAAGGTACAATTCTCAGCACTATAAGTACAAAAGAATTCTAGCCATCATAAGTTCATTTTGAATAGAGATACACTATAAACAACAGTGTGTCATTGAAACCCCTATGTTTAGATTTACTGGGTAACAACTTCATGGTCAAAATATGATGTTATAAAAAGATAGGGGAAGTGGCCACCTAGTAAAACACCATTTAAGAAACTTGGAAGCTGTTTAACTCTTCAAAATTTAAAGTCTCTCTACTACTTGGTGACACATACCTAATACATCATCAGTAGAATTACTGTTCCTGGCTATTACAGAATGGTTCCTTATTAAATACCAATGAAAATGCATCAGTTGTGTCCTTTACTTATTTACCACGTGCAAAGCACAAAATATTTGGGCAAATAACAATAACAGTTTAAGACTAGGTAAAAGAAAAGTGGAAAAAGAAGTCTAGAAGAGGGAAAAAATAGGGCAGCTCCATGTGTGAATCAGAAGTGCTGAACTAGATTCCGTTATCCTTTCTAACTCTAAAACTCTCCAATTTATTTTCTAAGTCAATAACACAAGTGACAAATAAGAAAGTATTTATCAACATAATAATGTTTTGATATCCTTAACACAATGAATATTTTAAAAAGAAAAGGAGCTGGTTGAGGTTGTGCACACCTGTAATCCTAGCTACTCAGGAGGCTGAAGCAGAAGGATCACAAATTTGAGGCAACTTAATGAGATCCTATCTAAAAATAAAAAAAATAAAAAGGGGTAGGGAGTGTTATTCAGTGATAAAGTGCCCCTGGGTTTAATCCCCCATACTGGGGGG
>NW_026000153.1:3813468-3832483 GCF_001458135.2 Marmota marmota marmota
GAATTAGGCTCTATTCCATTTCTGAAATTGGTAAATCCAATGGTTCCTAAACTTGGCTGCATATTAGAATCACCTTGGAAGCTTTTAAAAGTTCCTATGCCAAGGTCACACCCATTCCACTAAATCAATATCTTCTGGGGGAAGCCAGTGATCAATAGCTTTTAAAGATAGCAATGTGCAAAAAAGTTTGAGAACCAATTAATTAGATTATAGTCAAGAGATATCATTAGAAAGCCATTAAAGTCATTGGACATAAGATGATGATATCTTAGAATAGAGTGATCCTAATGAACAAAATAAAAAAGTATTAATATTCTAGATCATCAAAGCTAACTTACAGTGAAAAAAGTCAGAAAAATGGTAGGGTCTGCTGGAAGTAGGGTGGAGCACAAGCTAGGCACTGAAAAAAAAGCATAAGGAAAATTTCTGGGACAATGGAAAACACAATATTTTGATATGGATACAGGTTATGTGAAAATATTCATTTTTCAAAACTCACTAAATTGTACATTTAGAATTTGTACATTTCACTGCATGTAAAATTTGCCTGAAAAAAAAACTTGAAATAAGTATTGAGAACAAGTTATAAGCTTACTTTTATTTTTGCTATAAGTTTGCTGTTTACTTTGAATTGTACACCTAAGCAAATGAGAAACTATATTGAGAATAATGGGAGCAGGGTTTTTCTATCACTGGACAACAGAGTTACAAATACAGAAGAGAAACTGTTTGTAACTTGTGGTGTTAGATCAGAATTGAGGTTTTATCAAAATGAATTTGTAGTTACTGATAGGTAAGAGGATAAGTGGAAAGATAGAGAGAAAGACAAGTGGATAGATAGGATGGACAGATAAATGGATTTTTTAGATACCTAAATACCCCAAAATTTAGTACCTTAAAACAACAACCATTTCATCTTTGTATTAATTATGTCTCTTTGTTTTCTATATTTTCTGATATTTTGACATCTGAGGGCTTGTTGATACTGGAAAGAATGTTCTTCCTAGGGCTAGCCAATTCCTAGAGAAAGTAAAGGTCTCTTCTGCATGTGTGCCTTTCAAATGCAAGTCAATGACTCCAGAGTCCATACCCACAGCTACTTCCTTTGTCTAGTGATTAAACTCTGGGCCATAAGCCACCTGTACTAAATCATTCCAGGACAAGGTATCAGACAACAAGGGTAAGCCTTGTATCCCAGGGCCCACCAAAATTATTCAAACTAATCAATTCTATGCATACTAACCCTGCCTTGCCTTCCCCACAGAAACCACAATTAAGACTCTTAACCCATATGTCTCCTCACTCTCTGCCTCTTAATCAGCCCTGGTACTTTCCCACATGGCCCTGTGTGGCATGTTATACCTCCTTCTCTTGGGAACTGTGAATAATAAACTCTCTTTTCAATGGCATTCATTTCTGGATCTACTCACCTCACCATTCCTGAGTAATAGGCCTACAATAAAAACAAGAATAATAATAATAATCCAGTGGATTGCATAGGTCAATTGGTCAGTTTTTCTTTACCATGTGATGGTAGCTGAGCTGCAATCATCTGCAGACTCAATTGGGTTAGAAATTCACAATGGTTTACTCACATGGCTTCCAGTTGATGCTAGCTATAGGCTAGAGGTTCATCTAGGACTGCCAACCAGAGCATGTCTATGACATCTTCACCTCATACATTCATACATTCACCTCAGTGATGTCTCTATGACATTAAGGCAACCTAACTCACAGTTTAACCACCCTTACTTCTTTAGCTTTTTCTTTTCTTTTCTGACTTAACAAAGATCCCTGTTCTTTCATTCCCATTCCTTCAATGAGTTCACAGTATAATCCCAAATTATGCAAAAGGTTGCATTATTTTCTCTCTTATCCTCTCTCACCTCATACTATAGTTCCAAAACTCTAACAGACATCTTTACAGGGATACATTGCTAACACGTAGCCACCTTTCCCATGATCTAATAATTCTTCATAGTAACTCCATTACTTTTAATAACTTCATTAGCCTTTCAAAGTTGTGTATCCAGCTCTTATGGTGGAAATCACTAAACAGAGCAAGGTGAATATTCGTTGCATACTCTCAATGCAAAGGCTATTAAACTGAATATACAGATTTCAGGTGAGATTCAAGAAGGAGTTTTTAAAAATATATAAGAATTTATCATATATATATATATATTTTTTTTTAACTTGTTGATAGACCTTTATTTTATACGTGGTGCTGAGAATTTAACCCAGTGCCTCACACATGACAGGCAAGTGTGCTACCACTGAGCCAAAGCCCCACCCCCTTATCTGTCTTTTTTAACCTAAAAATAAGATTGAGAAGAAAAACTAGATAATTAAGTTTTGGTTACTCAAAGTCAATACAATGTAATAGTTTATATTACATCACCATTAGCTTTTATTCTGCAAATTTTATCTTTAGGCAAAGATCTTGTCTTATTTAATATCTCCCTAACAAGATAATGATTAATTCTTATTAGTGTCTTTTTGTATTTGGGAGAATTTTCCTCAAAACACCTATTCTAAATTTCCTTATGTTTTTCTTAATTTATCTCAAATTTTACTTAAAAAATATACTATAATAAAATAAAATGGCTATTACAAAAGCAATATTTCATGTAACAATTACATCATGCTCTACCCTTATTAAAATTCTGTAATATATAAAATAAAATTCGTGCATTGAAAGGTGAACAATATTAGACATCAGAAAAAAAGAATTAGTTACTGAAACGACAAAAGAACAACCTTATAAAAGTGATCTCACTATAAGGCAGTCCCATTGAACAGGCCCTATGAAAGCACATTATCATAAGATTTCACTTTAGTATTTTTGAGGGAGAAATTAAAATGCCACTCTGGAAAAATGAGCCAACCCATAATTAAATGCTTATTGTCAAACTCACTTTTGTTATCTATTTGATACTGACCAGTTTCTCCCACTGCACTGAATATCATGAAGCTGCCACCACCTGTTTCCTAGGCATTCTGTACTTTTGGAGTACAAACTGATTTCTCTATTAATCTGAGCAAAACTGTACTAAGAAATCTTTCATGAGAAAAATAAATATCATCTACTTTAAAAGCATACATACTATACCTACCAGTTTTAGAATACAGGTTACCACTACTACTTCCCTTCTTAAGGAAAATAATAGGTGATTATAGCTTTTTAATGAAGTTTATTTTACTAATATCTATGTCAACTAATAAGTCTTCATACCTATTGTCACAAAAAATTCCATCCCACCCCCCCACCAAAAAAAAAACAACAATGAAGTAGAATTACTATCGTGTTAGGGATTCCCTCATATAACTGAAGGGGAAAAAAGAAACTATTTTTGTTTCTTTTCATTTTTTGCAGTAATGGAGATTGAACCCAGGGACCCTGTACAACATCCTTAGCCCTGTTTGTTTGTTTTGTTTGTTTAGACAGGGTCTCACTAAATTGTGTGCTCTGGCCTTGAACTTAACATCTTCCTGCCTCAACCTCTTGAGCAACTAGTGTTCCAGGCATGTACCACCACATCTGTCAATATTCATTTTTCTTTAAGCAGATGAACAAAGAACTACTTAAATGATTCAAACTTTATACTTCCTAATATTAACAGATTCTTTAGAGAACAGATAGATGTGGTTATGAGGAGATCAAGTTTCACTAAGTAGAATCAAAAGGCTAAAATTTGGGACCAGGTGTGAGGGAGGCAAACTACACTGTACTAGGAATACAAATACTACAGTGAGATTCTGGTTTGAATCCTGGCTTTCCCACTTTCAAGCTGTGTAATCAACCTAAATCTGTTTATCAGTAAAATGATATACACTTCCTATATCAAGCTTATGATGATTTGAAATAATATGCAAGAAATAATCAGCACAGTATCCAGTAAACTGAAATCTAATAAACGGTAGCTGCTAGTAATAGTGGTGATAACATTAATTAGATACATGACCTTGAGAAGCTGCCTAACCATTCTATGTCTTAGGTTTTCACCAAAGAAGTATGATTCTAAATGACTAAGTCCCTTTCAGAACTAAAAACACAATCTATCATTCCCATGGTTAGAAATAAAGAAACATAAATTTAACTTCCTCAAACTATCTAGACCTTAGGTCTACTACCTATTAAATCAAAACAACAACAATTCCTTATTGTAAAGCATTTTTAGATTCACAAAGAATATCTGCATATACTATCTCATTTGAACCTCAAAAAACTCATATAATAGGTATTATTATCTTTAAGTTAATCTAATAATAAAAATGAACTTTAAAGAAGTCAAGTGGCTCAACAAAGTAAGTACAGAATAAATGTACCTCAACACAGTAAAGGTCATATTTGGAAAAGCCAATGGCTAACATCATACTCAATGGTGAAAGTTTTAAACTTTCTCCAATATCAGGAATAAAATACTCACTCTTGCCACTTCTACTAGATGTTCTAGCCAGTGCAATTAGGCAAGAAAAAGAAATAAAAGGCATCCAAATTAGAAAGGAAGATGTTAAATTATCTTTTTCCAGACAACATGACAACATGATCTTATTAGAACTAATAAACAAATTCAGTAAAGTTGTACAATACCAAAAAAAAAAAATCACAAGCATTCTCTATGCTAACAATGAACTATCAAAAAATTCAGGAAAATTAATCTACTAAAAAAATAAAACCCTTAGGAATAAATTTAACCAAAAAGGTAAAAGATTTAAAAAATAAAATAAGGGGTTAGGGATGGGGCTCAGTGGTAGAGGGCTTGCCCAGCATGCTTAAGGCCCTTGGTTGGGTCCCCAGGATGGCATTAATTAATTAGTTAGGGAGTTAATTAATTTTAAAAATAAGAAAAAGCCAAGGAATTTGGCTGGTTACAAAGCTAGTTATCAGAGATTTCATCTCCTGTTTGTTAGTACCAAAGCACACATTCCTTCCTAAACAAGGAATGCAAGCCTGCAAGACAAGGTATTAGTGTCCTACAGGAAAAAGGTCATACACTTTAGAGAAAAAAATAGAACTAAATTTCTACCTCAACTCCACCACTGCTTGCTGTGTTGCTTTGGGAAATCACTTAATCTCTATGGGTTATAACTTCTTTAATAATAAGAATAATTCACCAGTTATGCCACTAGAATTTATTCTGATATACTTATTATCTACTGATTTGACTTCAGAGTCCTAAGGAAACTACATAAGCATTGAAATTTCTGGTGGAACAGACAACAAAATCTGTTCCCCAATCCTACCACCTTGCTTCTTCCCTATTCACATATCCTCTTTACCTGGAAAAGAAGCATAAGAAAATTCTGTTTGTCCTTGTTCCTCTTCTCCCCTAACAAATGGACCTATATGTAAAAACCTGAGTCCAAAAGGACATCACTTTCACTACTTACATTTACAACGAAAGGTGGAAGGATGAATCTAGTTAATAATAGAACATATCCCCCTAAGTCCCACTAAGAAAACTGCCTTTTGCTATAAACCCCCAAATAAAGAAGCTTTTGTAAAGCTCTGTGTATATAAAGAGAGGGCACTTAACAACAATGCCATGTAATGATATAGACAAATACAAGTAATTTTATGTAGTAGATTAGTTTTTAAATGCCATTTTTGCAACTATTTGCAAGAGAGTTTAGTAATTTAAAGAGCATTTTCCTTATTACATCAAACACCCATAAGTTACCTTATAAATAAAACGTTAGCAAAAATTATAATCCTAATTTATATAACATCAAACTCACATGCTAACTTTGGCAATTTTCTCAGAGGCAAGTTAATTTTTAAACAATTTAAAACCATTCTTAAAAGTATTTTCCATTTCCTCCTAGAGCTCAAATTTGTTTTTAAAGGAACTATTTCAAATATGTTAACTGAAATTGCAAAAGGACAGCTGCTTGATACGATGGGGCATATTATTGCCTTGCAATATCAGATCACTCAACCTCACTCCTTTTCCCTTTTTTGGACTCTAGGTTGCCACTAAAGTGGCTATTTATTAGTAAGTAAATACAGTGATGGCCATATTATGCATACTGATATGCCCTAAGGTCCTGTTATTGGGAAATGAGAGTATTTGCCCGTACACACTTTATGTCTATGTTAATGTCTGCACTTGCTATAACTTTCCCTTAGTCCCAAAACACATTTCAAGATTTGCTAACTAGAAAACTCACACCAATACACTTTTTTGGTTGTTTATTTTAAATTATGAAAATTCTTTCATCTGTCATAAATCTTAGGAGACAAAAATTGAACAAACATCTTTTAAATAGGAAAAAAATTACTATGTTCAAAATACAACTTCATAGAAGAATATTTTTAAATTAACCTTAATTCATCTTACATATGCAATTTCATTTTACTGCGAGTGATGTCAACAATTTATACAAAATAATGGATTTAGATCATGTATATCAAAATATATTGGCTCAAAATAGTTTTTCACTATTTCTTTATGGTACTATATGTTTTTATTTTTCTAAAAACCAATCATCATAAAATAACAAGAGTAAAATTAGCATCATCTATAGTCACACTACTTTTTAAATCATCTGCCTTAAAAATCTTGAGATTCAAGCCCTAACCATATAGTTTCAATGAGAAAAGCCATAAAACTATGTTAAAAAAAAAAAACCTACTTTTTTTCCAGTCCTGGTTTCCCAGGATCATAAAACTCAAGACTGTCCTTCCCAAATTTATCTTGTCTCACTTGCTTCTTAACTGCTGGGTTATAAATACCTTTGTCTTCTATTAAAGACACATATTTTCTTCTGAAGACTCATTCCTGTAAGAACTATGTTCCAAATTCTGTGCCCACAATGCAATCACAATTCAAAATTTGATTTCTAAAAACCAGTTCTTAAGTGTGAAAAAAGATCTATAACAACTCTGCTAACATTAGTTTTTCTTTAAAACATTAGTTAAATTTTATCTAGCATTAATTCTAGTTGGAAGGTGCATATACCCAGAGTATCGACAAGGGTCAGACTTTATTTTCTACCATTGAACCTGCTATGCAAAAAAAGTATTCAATTCATTCGATGCAAACCTCCTTGCTAATATGCATATTGAAATTCTAACACATGGGATTTCAATACCTATTTACACTATACATATGTTTGGTCTCTACTTTTTCAAAAAATGGTAAATGTAGCTGAAATATTTAAAAGCCAACAACTACAAAAATGGTTATAAGCTTGCCTTGTATTAGAACCTCTTTTGTCTGTCAATCAACAATAAAGTATTATTCTACTATCACAAAAGGAAAACCTTTGGAGGCAGTAGAGGACTATGGGTTGTGCAAATGTGCAGTTGCTAAGAAGCAAATATGCCTCTCTTCTAATCAAATAGCCCAGCTCAGCAATGCCGCTGGCTTGGGGTAAGAAGCAAATTCCACCAGCTACAAACTTAGAAACAGTCTTGAATTATTTGTTGCTGACCGCTGGCTGAACCCTTCCTGATGAGCACCATCACCATTAGCCACTACTCAGTGTATTCCATCAACCAATGGCAATAGCAGCATGCTACAGCTCAGGCTACAAGAAATTGATCAAACAGGGTAATGAGACTATTTCTTCACGGAGGTTATTTTAAATGAATATAAATATTTTCTTTCTACATAATTTGCCACAGAAAGGTCACTGAACTCTCTGTGATTCCAAAGAAAAATGCTCTACTGTCCCCTTTACATATTTGAGTTAAGATAAAGCCAACAAACAATTCAGGGCATTTTTTGATATTAGGGGCAAATTCTAATGAGATGGCATTTAAGACAACAGATTAGCTGTGATATTTAAGCTTCACCTTAGGTTATATCTAAAAACTGATCATATGATGCTACTCTATAAATATGAAACTAATCATGATTTGCCAATTAAAAACATTTGTAACAGTGCATTTTTGCTTAAAGAAAGCACAATTAATCTCTAATGTAGGTGATTGTGAGAACATGAATCATATGTATGCCTTCTTAGTTCAAGTTATTAAAATTTGATATAATTGTTGTGAATTATTTAGTGAAGAATTCATTTTTCTATAGCCCACCTCCTCCTGCTAGACAGTGGAATAAAATGCATGCTAACTATTTCAGTTAGCACATGAATCATCTCACTGACATCTGATTTAGCTCTTCTTACAGTGACATTTATTGCTCATTTCCTTTACATACTTAAAACCTAAAAATTATAAACAACTGGATTTTAACATCACATCATAACCAAATGACAGTAATTTAACTGTATATTTTATCTAACATTCTGAAAATACTCTGAAAAGTCCAGTTTATGGTTAGTGGGCTTCTAATAGAGTAATATTAAAATACTACTTCTAATACAGTAGTACTAAAATAATCCCAGCTAAATCTCTGTTTAAGAACTTCAAATATCATTATGCCAGCCACAAAAAGAATTCAAAATAAATATTTTTAACATATCAGTATCCTGTCTTTATTATAAACTAACAGATAACATAGAATCTAATTGAGATGTTAAAATCAGGAGAAAACACTTTCATATATATGAATGAATGCCTCTAAAAACTTTCTTAAAGATATGTCTATCTTGTTCCACTAAATAAAAATGCAATCAAATACAAAAAAAATAAATATTTTTCAAAGTGATCTGCTTTCTATGCAGATTCTTTAAGAGCTTAAGAAATTATTTTTGTTTATGATCTTTTCTTAGAAACAAATGAGCAAATAAATTTTTGCCTTCATCAAAAACGTCTAGTTTACAATGTAAGATGGAAAAACTACTTAAGTTTGTAGAAATATATGTTTGGAAATTCTTTTTAATGACTAAAACTCAGATGAACTTTTCACAATTCTACTTTTAAACTGTTTATGATTGTTATTAGACATGACAGTAAAATCACCTCATCTACAAAATACAAGATTCACACAGGCAGCCATCTTTAAACATGGATAAAATACTGCTGGATGTTAGAAGGTTATCTGGTCATTGATAGAGATTTATAAATTTGCCGCAATTGGGACATGATGTCACTCATAACAGGATTTTAAATGAACATTTGAATGATTTTGTAAAAGGTATACAGGATTAAAATGAGACAGAAAACCTTCATGATTAACTTAAATTAATCTCTCTTGAAAAGGAGAACTCAATAGAAAACAATACAGGGAAAAGAAGCTCCAGGCTGACATACGACTTGTTTAGGTACATTCTATTTTTTGTTTGTTTTCACAATAAAATCATGCCATGCTCTCAGAAATAGCACAGGAAGATTCTCTAAATAATAATCAATAATTACTTGAAAGAAAATTAGGATCAAATAGCAAGAACATCCTATAAGCTGTCTAACAATATGACAAATTCAGTAGCAACCACAAAGAACCAATATAACTTCTGGTGCCAAGGAGCCAGATGGTACTGCTGGAAAAAATTAAGTCTACAGATTGGCAGCTCGACCCTGTGATTATTGCCCAAGGGAGGACAAAGTGGAAGAAGAGTGGGAGGTTCAGTATGATGAGGATAAATCAATTACCACCAACTCAGTACATCCTTCCTATGATACCCTAATAACAAATTCTAAATACCATGCCAGAGAATTTTTCACTGTTTAAATAGTCCCAACATTAGTTGGCAATGATAAAATAATGTGTAGTAAAAAGTAAAATATAATCTCAGTTTTTCGTCATAGACCTGGCAAAGTACATTGAAAATTGATTCAACTGCATATGATTTACATGCAATAAATACTAAAGCATTTTTGTGTAACTGTTGTGGAGGGGGAAAATGAATGTATCTTTTTTTTTTCTGTTTTTCCTTTTGCTTTGTAGTCAATAACAGCATCTGTTAAAACTGTATATTTTCCAAAAGGAAATTTATGACCAGATAATGGTTGCATATGATGGTTTCATAATTAAATAACTGACTTGCATACTTTATAAAAAATTCTTTGTTCATGTTTTTGTTCAGAAAAAAAAAATTTTTCATTTTGTGCCATCTAAGGAATGTTTAGGAAACAGCAACATCTCAAGACATGTTCAAAGTCAAATCATATGGTAAAGATAGCATACATGGTTAATTTGCACAATTGTGAGAAATTCAGTATCTGCGTTAGTCATGCTTTAAAAATGTAAGACGGCTATGCACTTAGCAGTAATCGCCAAAGCTTATGCTGAGGAAAATTATTTTTCTTTTATTACCACCTTCCTTTCTTTGGCATATTATCACTTATGATATACTTTCTTTGGCATATTATCACTTATAAAAACAGCTGTTCTGCATTATTCTAGCTTTAGTAGGTCAGACACTAGAATAAAAAAATTTAAATATAAAGATATTAAGGAAAAAATTGTATTGTTGATTTTTAAATCCTAAGAATATATAATTTTACAATGTAAATGTGTACAGATGCACTTAATATATTAGCAATTACATTGATGGATGGCCTTTGGAGTTTGTCTAAAACACCGATTAGTGACATATCAATTAGATTTCAACAAATATACTTGATATGGCAAAAAAGTTTACTGCTGAATTAGTTTTTAAGTATAAGATCAAGGACTGAATTTATAAAGCTTCTAGAAATTTTATTAGTCAAATCTCAGGTACACAGTAATTTGATAACGTTAACTGAAACCTTTCTGCTATATTTTCTAGCATGTTACAGAGGATAGGGAACACCCTGCTAACCTGAGTTGCTGAAGCTGTATCTAAATCTCTATTGTGGGCACTGATAGCCACATCGATAGAAAAATTAATCTGAGAAGATGTACTTTACCCAAACCACACCTAAGTCATCTTTCCTTATCTAACAAAAATTGTGTATGTGTTCAAATAGCTTGACTGAAAGCTTATAAAATGCAAAATTAACATCAGTGTTTGAACTCCTTAGGACACATTCCTCCACCATAATTTTGCACTAAATAGCTGTTCAACCTTCATATTTCTATACTAAATAATAAGCTAACAATGCTTTTATCATCTCAGAGGAATATAATTAATTTACAGAATTATCATACAGGTCCATAGGTTTCTAACCATAAAAATACATTAAAATATATTTTAAAAATATATTTTAAAATAAAAATTAGATAAAATAAAAAGAGTAGAGGATTTAAATAATGTCAATAGAGGAGAAATAGTTTGTGACAATAAGACACCCTATTAATAAAGTTTAAGATTAGCAAAACAAAGCAAGAAAAGATATATCAGGGAACAATTTTAAAATAAAGCATCTATTACTATATAAACCCCAAATATTGTCCATGTAAAGAAAAATGCTTATCTCTCATTCATTTTTACCATACAAAGGAAAACTTTGAAGACATCAGTATTAGACAACCAAAAAATGCAGCCATTCTGAATTTCAGGATAATTCACATTTTTATCTCATTATCACTTTTCTAACAAATTATCCAGTTAATGGCTCTCAAGTTCACTTTGATAAAATTCACTTGTTATTATTTTATTACTTTCCTATCGTCTGACAGAAACAGGAAGATAAATACAACTCATCCAAATAAAAAGATCACTGAAATTTAACATAGGCCATGACACATATGAATCACCACATGAAAGTTAGGTTACAGTAAAAAACTGAATATTCAATTACAAAAAAGAATCCTAGTGTTATCAACTCATCTTTTACCTACTTACAGTATACAGTGTAATATGTAAGTAGCTATGATATGATTAAATGCAATATTGTTCAACATAACTTAAATTACCTATGTTCAAATATCTTGCGACATCATAATAGGCAAGAGCTAATATTGGGTATATCCTATGTGCCAGGACCTTCCTTATCTTTACTACAATCTTATGAGATATTATACTTGTTCCTATTTTTATAAATTAAGAAACTAAGGCTTAGAGAGAAAATAATTTTTCCAAAGTCACAATGTCAAACCAGGATTAAACCAAGGTATTTATGATATAGTTATCTATGCACTTAACCACAACTGTACAAGTTACCCTTGAGCTGATGAAATATAAATTTTATCTTCTTTAAAGTCCTTACATGCAGATACTAGAATTATATTTGGTTTCCCTTGAATACCGCTTATTATTATTTAAGCTGCTAGGACAAGGCATAGTAACATAACATGATGCCTGAATTACAAAGAAGAAAATAATTAGACAATAAAAAACAATGAGAAAGGAAAAGGCTGATCATACCGGCATTCAAATGAATGCCAAAGAAACTACCAAGATAAAGTGTATCCTGTGGCTATATAATCATACTAAGTGAAAGTAATTAATGGCTTCTAAAATTCTGTAACTTTGGATCATATGTTTAGAAACAAAAGTGACAATTCTCCTGATTTACCTGTGAGGAAAGTTGGGGCAGATGTCTCCACTCTGAACATCCTAATCCATCTCCTTCTACATTCTCTGGCAAGTCTTATCTTTTTCATGACATTCAACATGTTTAGGCAAATAAATCAGTGATTCTCCATATCTCTATTCCATATCTCAGGCTCCCTCTCAAACAGCTTTGACTAATTTTCTCAACACTCCTTCAAGTTCAACAGCCTTGATCTTTCTTATCCACTTTCCCATTTTCTTTAAAGATGCTATCACTTCCTTGAGAAAAGAATCTAAGAATCAGGATTCAGCCCAGACACAATCTACCATTGGTTTTCCTCCATTTTTCCTCTAGGTACTTACTCTCCCTTGTCTCTACCCACAGAATAGCCAATCATTATATATTACATGTAACTATAATAGCCAAGAGCTAATACTGGTCATGTCCTATGTGCCAGGACTTATCCTTGATCAATGAATTTCCCCCTGAGGCCTTCTCAAGCCTGTACTCACCAGATGTACACTAAGTCCTATCTTTTCTCTTTCTTCTCTACTTCCAGCTCCTCTTCCATGACAAACCCTTCTCTCTGCCTTCTTAATCTGATAAATATTTTCTTGTATGCCCTACATTCCTTATATAAGATGGTTACTTTACCCATTATCTCTTTTGTTAAGTAGGACAACTGATGAGCCAAAGTAGTAAATTTAAGAGACTTAGTCCTCAACAATCCATTTGTCTTTTTGTTAGGATAGAACTAGAATTATTTTCTGCCGAAAATTTAGCCTGCCTCTAATCCAAATCTTTTAGCCCATTTTCACATACGGGTTTTTTGGTCTTAAATGTAGGCACAAATATTTGCCAAGCCTCTCATCTTAGGAGAATATCAACCGTACTTCCAATTCTGCTGGCTAAACACATGTATGACCTAGTAGGTACTAACACAAAAGTACACTCCAAGCAGTAGTCAGGGAATATATCCTAAATTTCTCTGCTTTCAAGTATTAGTACAAAAAATAAAATATTTGAACATAGCTAAAGTACACATACCTTGGTTATTTTTCTAATTCAGTGACCAAAAGAGTAGAAGAAGATGAGGACTGGGAGGTAACAGAGTAGTATGGAATACAAATTGGAAAAAGATGGTGATCTAAAGAGAAAGACAAATACAATGCAAACTCAGTATTGCCAGTTCATTCAATTCCCTCCACCAAAAAAAGAAAAAAAGCAAGATTCTGAATTTTTCTTGGTTGGCACAAATTTCTAAAACACAAATACTAATTTAACCAAAATATATCATCTATAGGCCAAATTTGAAACTTGGCCTACCAGTTTGAGACCTCTGCTCTAGATATTTCATATGCTGTCTTAATTTTAAACCAAACTATTAGAGAATTGTGTATGTAGGCCAGAGGTTGGCAAATCCTTACAGCAAAGGGTCAGATAGAAAATACTCTAGAGATTTTGTGGGACACAGGATCTCTGTCACAACTAGAGTCAAACTTCATGTATTAACCACAGGAATACCTTCTGAGAATTATATTGTTAAGCAATTTCATTGTTGTGCAAATATGATAGGTATCCTTACACCAACTAAGACATTTATATCATTAGGCCCTATCTTATACATGGTCTATCATTTACAAAACCTCTCTATGTGCCGCATGACTATACTTAGTGCTGCTGCTGTAAAATGAAAGCAGTCATAAACTCTAAACAAGTGGATGTGGTTGTGTTTCATTCCAAACATTACTATAAAAATAGCAGCAGGCCAGATTTGCTCCAAAAATCATAGATGGCCAACTCCTGATCTAGACTGTTATTTTGCCCCACATAAATTGATGTGTCCTAAACTGTGTTTTGGTGTACACTATATAACTACATTAACAAATTTTTTTAAGAAAAAACTCCAAAGCAATATTGAATATACTTTTTAAGAGTTTATTTACTACGAAATCTCCAAGACATCCTTTTCTTAGTCTCCTTGAAAGAAATTTCACTGGATCCCAGTATTAGTTGTATATCTCTTGAGTATCTGATTTACTTTTATATCAAGAATGCTATAAAGGCTGGGGTTATAGCTCAGTGGTAGAACAGTTCCCTCACATGTATGAGGCACTGGGTTCGATCCTCAGCACCACATAAAAAATAAAAAAATAAAGATATTGTGTCCATGTACAACTTAAAAAATATTTTTAAAAAAGAATGCTATAAATCCTTTACCTGCTCATTTTCTCCCTCTTTGCATTGGCTGATAAAAATATGTATGTTCCCCAGCAAAAGCTAGAGTACTCATTACATTCATTTGAGATACAAATATTAATTCTAGCTTCACTCTAGTTTTTTATCTATCCTCATTCTCTCTGCCCTTGTGTTCCTAACTCATTTCTTAACTTTGATATAATATATGTATCTTTGTGAACTGCTTTGATTGTTTTTTTAATTTTTTTTAGTTGTAGATGGACCCAATATCTTTATTTTTTTTATTTATTCATTTCTATGTGGTGCTGAAGATCGAACCCTGGGGCTCATGCATGCGAGGCAAGCACTCTACCACTGAGCTACAACCCCAGCCCCTTGACTGATTTTTATAAAACCATACAAATTCAAAAAATAATAATAATAAACAGGTCTGTTCAGGACAAGTTAAATTCAAATAATCTAAAAGTCTAACTTTTATTTATCTCTAATCTATACATTTTGTGCTTTTTTATATCAGTGCCAAAAAGTAAAAGTGATGGGTGTGTTTTAATCAATTTAATCTTTTCCACTCATACACTTGCTAAGAAGAGCAAGAAATGGATAGCCAAGTAGCAAACAATTTAAATAAGGAAAAAAAAAAACTTTGACTCACTTGAAAAACAGACCTTAAGAAAGGTTCAAGATAGCCACCTCAGGGACAATGGTGAATGATACAGCAGGAAAAGAGAAGCCTACAGAGCCACAGTGGGCTGGGGCCACCAAAAGACTTGAAGAAGCTAAGACTGTTTGTTCCAGTAATGAAGGGGAAAGTGCCAGATGCAGCTCTGAGAAGTGATCGGCTGAAGAAACAGCAGCAGACCTCCCAAGAAAGCCTACAGAGATCTCCAAGTTTGGATTTGCCACAAGTAGTCATATAACAAAGAAAGCATCAGTCATATCTATCAAACTTTGATTGGGTAAGCCTAAGGAAACTTTCCCAACTCTTGCTCCAAAACCCTCTCAGTAGCAGCAGCTTTCAATGAAGGTAAAGATAGTGAAGTAGAGGAAATACCTCCAGAAGCAAAGAGGAGGATGAAGAATACTCTAAGTAACATACCAAGATCAAACAGACCAACCTCCTTCAATAAGGGAAAGCAAAGGTTTCCTGATAAACAGAAGGAATAGAAGTATGATATCAAATCTCATCTTGGAAATAACCATGACCAAGACAATTAAATGGTATGTTTTGAAGTTGGGGTGTGGGGTGGGTCTAAAAAGGAATAGTTTCCCTTCCTAAAAACATGATATAAAACTATATTTGGAGCTGTTTTTGTTTATTTTGTTTTGTTTTTTACATTTTCTTTTCTTTTTTAAGATTAAAGTGGTACACTAATAAATTAGAATTTAAAACTAAAAAAATAAAAAACCATAGGCCAGGGATGTGACTCACAGGTAGAGGACCTACTTCATGTGCTGGAGGCCCTGAGTTGAATTCTCAGCACTGCAAAAAAAATAAATAAGTAAAATTAACCAGTCTAGAGAGTTAGCTCTAACTTTTTTCCCTCCAGCTCTTCTCTCTACGAATCAATTCAAATTTTAACATGCTAAATAATGGTTTCAACTCACTGCTTTAAAGTAATTACTCTCATCTAATGAAATACCCACTGCTGACCATATACCTAAGACTACGATCTATCTCAGTCATTCCTTTTTCCCTTCTCTTTTTACAGGCTTTACGGCATATAAGTTTAGTCATACTTTCATTTAGCCTAGTGTGTAGTGGACATCTGTATTTGCCTGCTCTGAACTGCTTCCTCTCAGAATTTTGGAGGATGGCACCACCAACAAGCTGCATGTGGTTCAGCAGCAGCAGCTTTTGCTAACCACCCACTACACATTCCTTTTTGGACAATGACCAAGTCCTGACCAACTGGAGCATCTCTCTCACATACACAGAGGAGGTGGAGCAGCTACACATAGAAAGCAAGATGTGAATGAGAAAACTCAAGGTAGCTGGAGGACCTACCTGGATCTAGGTAGGCATGAAGCAAGATGCCAACTATCCTCTCACAGGCCAACTCATAAACCCCCCTTTCTTTGCCTAAATTAGTCTGAGCTCAGTTCCTTTTTCCCCCCCATTAAGAGTCTTAACCAATGTATCCCTTCACCAGGTTGCACAAATCTAAAATGCTATTACATCTTTGTTTCATGTCAAGAACCTTCTTAATTCTCCCCAATGTGCCTCAAATACCATCCTATTAGCAGGTCTTCTTCATTCCAATCATAATTATCATCTTCTTTCTCCTTCTGTATTTCTTATAGGAGTTACTATACCAGTCTGCCTTAAATTAGGGTTGATATTTCTATCTCATTTTCCTCTATTAATCCATATGGTCATGAGAGGCAGTGACCTAGCTTATTAATCATTTTATCGCCCCCAGTCTAATAGAACTAACAGTAAAATCGTTAAATTAAACTTTGATTCCATTTAGCACTTTGCCTAAAACAAACAACACTGTTACCCCTTCTTACTATTTATATTTTATTTTATTTATATTTATATCAATTCCTCACCTTCTGTAAGACACATTTTCTTTTAGCAAAGAAATCCTATTCTAAGCCTATTAGAAGTTTACAGCATACATATATTCCAGGATATTAATAAGCCCTATTCAATGAAAGAAATATATGTGTATTCCTTTTCTCCATAGTACTATTATTTTTGTTTATCTCTTTCAGTGTTAAAAAAAAGTGATCAGCAGGTTCAAAATAAACCAGTTCTATAAATTGTATTAAAAAGTAAGAAGGAGCTTCTGGAGACATTTACACAAAATAACCCAAAGTCACACCTCTGAGATGACATTACTTCTGACAGAGTCTATGTAGTTCTTCTCAAGTCAAGAAAAAGAACCAGATGACATTCAAATTACACTACCCTTTTCTCTAGATACTCCAAGTAAAAAGCTTTGAGACACCCATTGCTTGACTTTCACATGAAAAGACACATTATCTCATAGGACATTGGAATCTGAAAGTACACTTTATAAAAAAAATGTGGGACTATCCCTAAATTTTCTCCATAGAAAATATAAACCTAATATTCCAATTAAAACATGGTTATCAATATGGAGGAAGGCACAAAGAAAGATATAGGGGCAGGGGACAAAAAGAAAGAAAAGAAAATGGCCCAGGAAGTATAAGTTATAGTTCTGAGATTCCTGTAATAATTCTCTTGATCGTAAATCAATACTCCTATCTGTGACTAAAGGACCACCACACCCTGCCCCAAGATATTACAAATCAATATTTTTGTAAAAATGAACAACAAAACATAAAAAGCAATAAACATAGATTGCTAGGAAGAAATGGCTATGTACTTGGATAAAGCAGAAATGTCAAATTGTTATCAATATTCCTTAGAGCTTATTCTTAATTTCTGTACTTAAGATTGTCACATGTAGACCAGTAACACATAGATCACAGATCAACAGATCACAGATTAGACTCAGTCTTCAGACCACACTTTGAACAGTAGTGATTAGATAATTCACATGACATTTTTGGTGTCTCAGTCTTAGTTCCCTTATCTGACAAAAGCACTCAGTTTGATGACTGACATGGGGTGGGTGTTCTTACAAGGGAGAAGAGACAAATGCAAAGAAACTGTCCTTTTGAACACTAAAGACAGTAACAATTTTTCCAAGACCACAATTCCAGCACCCCTCGGATCCCATCATCATAAATTATGTACTGACAAAGCCTCACCCAGAAGAGCCAGAATGTTACTGATAATCTAGACTATGTGTTCTCAGAAATAATTTGTTAAACTAACTTGAAAGAGCCATGTGATTATGTTTATATTTGCAATGCAGCAAACATTATTGCATTTATATGTCAAAGGCATATTGCTAGAAATAAGGGTAGTGGTATCATATGCCACAAAAAAAAAACAAAAATTCTTTTTTAAAATTATATTAAGACTACAGAATTTTAGAGTTCACTGAGATGAAAAGGCTCAACAAGAAAATTACCTTTTGTGATCTGCACAACTTTAAAATATGTACTAAAAAAGAACAATAACATTTAAGGTAGACTACAATTTGTCCCTATTTTAATTAGCATAGTAATCTTATAATTTTTTAGAGTAAAAGAACTCAGTTATCCTCAAATTAAGAAGACCTTAAGAAAAAGACAGTACAGAAGGAATTATCAGTGAGACAAAGCCTTCTTACACATAACACCAAAAGCACAAATGACAAAACACATAAATTTAGCTTCATCAAAATTTTTAAATATTGCCAGGCACAGTGGCACACACCTGTAATCCCAGCAACCTGGGAGGCCCAGGCAGGAGGATTGCAAGTTCAAAGACAGCCTCAGCAACTTAGTGAGGACCTATGCAACTCAGCAAGACCTTGTCTCAAAATAAAACATAAAATGGGCTGGATATGTGGCTCCATGGTAAAGTGCCCCTGGGTTAAATCCCCAGTACCAAAAATAAAAATAAAAATAAAATAAATTATATATATATATATATATATATATATATATATATATATATAT
>NW_026000153.1:3836993-3841782 GCF_001458135.2 Marmota marmota marmota
GGGTCTTATGGGTGCGGACAGACATTCAGTACTTCTAATAACTCCTAGGTGATGCTGATTCTGTAGGAATGCAGACAGTAGGCTGAATAAGAAGGGGATAAGAAAAGCACTTCCCTCTCCCCACAACTTCCACTACTCTAACCCAGGCTTCTGTCATCACCCCCTAAAACAAAAGCAACAGTATGGGGGTGGGGTGGGGTAATGGTTTTGAGATCAGCACCTAATTCCTGGACTCAGACAGATATGAATTCAAATCCCAGTTCTACCACTTGGTAGCTGTCTGACTGTGGGCAAATCACATAATCTCTTCTCCATCCCTAGGTTCCCTCAATTGTCAGGTAATAATATCAACCTCAGAGAGGTTGTCAAGATTAAAAATAAATAATATAGCAAAGCATTTATCTTGCTGACTCCCCTAGATGGTCTTTTTGCCTTAAGTCAAACTATATTTAACTGCCAAGGTGATATTCACAAATTTTCACTCACCATATCTGTAGATTGCTTCATGGATCTCTTAGTGACTACCAAATCAAAGGAAAACCTTCAAATGAACTTGGCATTAGTAACGTAAGCCACACACTTACCTTCAAGATCCCCTAATCCTTGCTATTCAACCACACCTCCAGTTAATACCCATGAAACCTATTTTCTCCAAGCAAATCACTTCACTGCTACCATTAAATTTACAATTCTGAAATGTAGACATAAGCATTTAATGTTGTAGAGAACTTCCAAACACTTCATTACACAAACCAGAAAATAAAAATCCAGAAAGGTGAAGTGACTTATCTTGACCACACAAATTATCATCAGTGATTTTTAAAACCTGGTTTCTAGAATTCTATTTCAAATTTTCTTTTCAGGATCTTTTACCGCTCTTTCCAGAAAACTTCAAACACCACAGGAAACTTAAATAAAAATTCCCCTCTACAATTTCCCCTAAAATCATTCAGAATTTAGGTATAAAGTTTAAGCTATGGTTTATTCACAACATATGACTGATTCAATCAACAAATTAGAGAGTAAGATCAATGAAACTAATTATTTGCCTTAGTACAGATCGAATCATAGGACATCACAACACAAAATGTTTATTATTTTTGGAATCGACCTTACTGTAGATTACTAGACTGCTAGTTACCTTATTTTAGGTGATTATCTTTTCTTTCCTTCTCAATTACATATTCTTTAAGATAACTTTATCTTACTCATCTTTGAATCCCTCAACCCCTATCCAGACATCCTGCATCCTTCTTCATGTATGATAAAAATAACTGTAAATAAATAATAAGATGCATTGTTTTGCATAATGTTGACCTTTGTAATCTTTCTTATGTAATCTATTTTGCTATAGTCTTATTTGCCCACTTGTTTTATCTTCTCATTTAGTACATAAAAATATAGAAAGATGATTCTCAATGGCTATGTATCTTTAATTTACTCCTTTGTGACATTGTACCACAAAGATATTCCACATCTTTGTGCGTTATATCCTTAATATATATCTTTAGGGTTAAAAACATGTTCTCTACTTTTTTCCTTTCCCCAAACTATAATACCCTCCCTCCTGCCAAAATACTTGAAACTATGCTATACACATTAATAAGAGGGAATAACTAAAATAATCATTATTCTTAAACTGCTAACACATACACAAGCTAGCAATTTAGTACACTGAAATAGCTATTAAAGTTAAAAAACACAAGCATAATATTAATATGTTAATACACAAAATATGTTAAAGTTGGAAATTAAATTCTTAGTGGGCCAGGGGTACAGTTCAATGGTAGAGTGCTTGCCTGGCATGTACGAGGTCCTGGGTTTGATCCCCAGCACCACAAAAAAAAATAGTAAATATTTAAATAAGAATAAAATACAAAAATATAATTTTAATTATTAAAAACCACATGATACCATGGTAGAAAATTACTTACCCTGAGTGATTAATATAAAGCTTCAATCTTTTTTTTAACTTTTCCTAATTATAAACATTGTTTTGTTTTCTACTGAGACCCAGAGCAAAATAAAACATCTACTACTTTTCACATCTTGACTTTTATAAGAACTGATTAGTGCTGCTCCTAATTTTACACACACACACACACACAAAGACAGAAAGAAAGAAAGAAAAGAAAACTCCCTCAAAAGTTTGGTACATTAAATTCCTGCATGTACAGGCATCCTAGAAACAATCCTTTTTAAAGAAATCTTCTAGGATACGTGATTTACATGTTTTATAAATCCAAATTTTTATACACTGGGTTTTCTTAAAATAAGTTAAACCAAAAAGGAAAAGATATTAGTACTATTATAAAATATGATCAAAATATCTTAATCTTTTCTTAATCCCAAGCTTTAAAAAAAGCAGTTCCATCCTTAAACAAACATTGTTTCATATAAACCTACACCTTTACCAATGCCCAGAGCTTTATTTCATTTGGAAATTTTCAGTTAGAAAGATACCACGACAATAAATGATTCTTCTATATCTTCAGTTTCATTTTAGCCTTCCTACATTCACACCCTAGAGGTTCCAGATTCTTATCCACAAAGTGATTATGGTCTAGGACTGAATCAGATTTGTAACAAATGTCCACTGGGATCCTTCGACCTATCATTGATGAGCAGAGCCAATATATGTCTTCTAGCTCACTGAATCCTTTCACCTACCTCAGGGACTCTCCACAATACTATATGGTTAGAAGCTTTCTTTCACAAATGACAAAAATAAATGAAAAATGATTTCAGAACAGAAAAATGAAAACTTAAGTCATTATATAGTGTCTAAAGGCTACCTTGCATCTACCACTTGATGCCCAAATGTTGTAACATGTACAATATATTCTTCTTTAAGGTTTCAAGTCTCATTATCTCTAACAATATTAACACTCCAATATATCTCCAAACGATGAACATGAAACTTCCACAGTATCTACAATAGCCTAGAAACCATTATGATTCATTTTTTAATATTCCAGAAAAGAATAAAGCTAATAAAATAAAACTTTTAATAAGTATGCTTTTTTAAAATATTATCATATCAAAATGAAGCTCTGATAGAAGTCATATAATCATTTAGAAATAAAATGTAAAGTCTTGCTCTTTTTCCTAAAAGGTAATTTAAGCATGGTAGTCTCTTTTTTTTATTTTTGCAATTGTTCTTAGAATGTATTTCTCTTCAAAAAAAAAAAAATTGTCTCCAAAGAGAAAGAAGAAAAAAATTACAAAGTGCAATATTTTTATGTTACAAGCCACACAAAAATCTGTCACTATTTATGTTACAATTCTAGTCATCAATAAGGTACTTTTTTTCGATGTACCACTCAAAAATCAATTATATCAACTCTTTTGTATAGAGAAGCAGCACACCTTTCAGGTAACTAGTATTAATGAGTGGACAGGACTATAGAATCTCCATCTGTCTCTCTGACAAAGCTGTGGCTACTCTTAGTCTCTCATTGAAATTCCATTAATCTGATGTACCAAGGTCCAATGCGAAAATCAAAACTCCATCTAACCCTTTATCAGCTCACAATAACCTACAAGTGAACTCTGCCTGTTAGCATGCAGCAAGTTATGATTTTGCTATCAATCAGGCAGCTGGCTAGTTAAAAAAGAAAAAGAAAAAGAAAGAAAGAAAGAAAAAAAGGGCAGACTGGAAACAACGTGTCTGGCAGGGTTTGGAGATTTTGTTTTTGTTTTCTGTTTCATCTCTATTCATTTTCTATAGGGTGTCTGGACCTTGTGAGATTATGCATTATTCTCCTTGGCTGTGATTTAATTGCTACCAGCAATCAAGTCGAAGCATCACTGAAGTGTGCTTGAATTTCATTAGAAGATATAACTTATGCTACTTTCCTACAGTACCTAATAAACCATAAAGAAACCAAAACACATATGGCTTGAGGGAACAACTGGAAAATTAGGTGGCCATTTGGGAACTGAGTGAACTTTTGAACCAGAGGAACAGAGAAAAAGAAATATTAAAGGGAAAGACAGACTTAGAATGCACATAGAGATGTGCAGGTTTGACCTTTTCAGTACCTTGAAAATTACATTAGCATTATGAAAAATACATATCATGTTTAGAGTTTATAATCCATCAAAGTTCAGATACTTTGTTAGTGCCTACCATAAGGTAAAAGTCAAAAGGACAAAACAACAATCTGATTTGACAAAAGGCCTTTTGGTGACCCTGTGCTAAATTGGTTATACTTAATGTCAAATACATTATCTTTTTTATAATTAATACATTATTAGACTGAGGTCATATAATAAAGGAAAATTTATTCAGCAAAGGGAAGAGAACATAGACAAAATCTAAATTGCAAGGAGAAAAACTGAGATGATGAGATGTTTTAAGAGTAAAAATTAAAAGTACAAGTTGAAAATTAACCTATAACAACATTCTTGGAAGAAAATGTGAAACCATTAAAAATCTTATTATTTACATACAAAAATAAATAATACTAAAAGTTAAATTTCCAACTTGCTTAAGAATTTCCTAAACATTAATAATATGAACTAGAATTTAACAAAAAAGCTGGTGTTACACAGAAATATGTCATCAATAATATTCAAATATTGATAATCTTTTAACAGCAAATATTTTTATATTAACATATTTCCTGAATATATGTTTATGAAAACATGATAAATTGTTTATTCTTAAGAAAGAAAACATGACAATCATATAAAGACAACATAATTTAATAACAAATCACTCTGTGTGTAAAACTCACTACAAGATATCCATCTTTTGTAGATATTTAATTGCTGGGTCTTTATT
>NW_026000153.1:3844804-3850811 GCF_001458135.2 Marmota marmota marmota
AGTAAAGGAAAGCAAATTAAACATCATCCAAACTTCTGACTTTTCTGCTACTCTTAAGGATTCCATTAGAACAAACTAAAATAGTTCCCTTCTTACCTAACAGTACTGCTATTTTTAGCAAGTTATTAAGCCAATTGATAAACTTAAGAAATAGTACAAATGATAAGGTCAAAGGAAATTGCTTTCTAAGTAAATCTATGCATATTTAACAATATCAATGAAGTCTTATGGGGCATAATCTATTAAATAAATTTTTGCAATTAAGAGGGACAAGATCTTTTAAAGTAGAAAATGGAATTCTTTTAGCTATTGCACCTGAAACAATAAATTCACATTTTTAAAAATGTAGATACTAGAGATACAGTATGGAAGAGTAGTAGATTCTTTTCCTAGCATATATGAGGTCCTAGGTTCAATCACCAGAACTAAAAAAAAAAAAAAAACTTTGGCATTAATATTTTACAAATTTGAAACCATTCTCTTGAAGTAATTATCATTTAATATGTCTGCCCTTCTTTTAAAAATTAATGATAATTTCCTAAAAATTATTTGAAAACTGAACTTATGAGTCAAGATTAACTTAAATCTTCTTGACAAATTAAGTTGAATTAGTTAACATGCATTAATATATTATTTACTGAACACTACTATGTGACATGAACAGGTATTTTCACATTGTCTTGTTTCTATAAATCAGTCTATAAGGAAAGTAATCACATCCAAATCATCACTTGAGTAAAATGAGACTAATAAAAGGTCAAGCTACAACTACAGTGTAAGTAAACATTTTTTATCATGTATCTAATATATACTAGAAAATTCTAGTTAAAGTTCAGTCAATAAATAGTCTTTACTCAAATAATAATCTATTCTCATTACAAAAATAATTATTTTGAGTCACACTTAAGAGACCTATGATCTTGTTATGTGACAAAATAATTAAAAAATAATCACATAGCATAATTCCAGTACATGGAAGATAATATATTCTTTAGAGAGTTGGGCTATATTGCAACTAGGAAACTAGGGTTAAATGGTTATTCTGTCTTACACAATACTTTGAGGTAAGAAGGCACTCTCTAGATAAAATGAGCAATATTTCAAATGAATAACAGGGACTAGGTCAAGCAAAATGTGTTTTAGCCAACTGGATTCAAATTATTTTTAAATGCAAGTACAATTAAAGAATTCAGAAAATCAACTGAAAAGTATTCTAATGTCCAATTTGTCAGATCTCTTTATGGGGAAATCTAGACTGGAGCATTTAAGGAGACAAAAGGAGAACTTTCATAAATTAAAGAAATGAAAAGGGAAATTTTTAAAAATAGTTTTCTATGGAAATAAATATAAATAACAATTTAAAAATTAGCTTAGTGGAGCTTTATTATCTAGGAGCCACTGTAATAAAAACACGTTTCTAACAATACAAACTATTCTCACACAACAAAAAAAACTAGAAATGAAAAACAACCTTCTAATATTTATGCAGTTTACTATATCATATTAATTCAATTAATTTAAGAATTGAACTACTTCAAAGTAGACATTCTGTATTATTTAATCTCAGAATGGGAAATTGTAGCTGGAGTGTAAGGAGGAATTAGGATGGGAAGGAAGGTCAACAGATAGATATCTGTACATTAGAGAGATTAAAAACTTTTTGAAATGAATAAATCTGAATTATTTATTTTATTTAAGATATCTGCTTCTTTTTTCTCCCAATAATGGTATTAAAATGGTATTTAACTATCATTTTAAAAATCAAGAATATGAAACAGAGGAAAACAACTTTAGTTTAATTCATTGTGACCCTATTTTGTTATGAGAGAAAGAAACAGGAAACCAGCCAAAAGGAATTCTTCACAGTTCTCCCTGGATGAAGATAATCTGAAACCCATAGGGGAAAATGTAAGAGGGGAACAGCATCACCAAAACATACTTAGGATTGAATATTCTCAACGTAGGTATCTTATAATAAATTCCTACTGTTAAAAAGAAAAGTGTCTTGAATAATTGCTTGGCAATTATTAAGTCTGCACCCTTTACTATTCCTATAAACTATAAAATAGTCTTTGTAGAATCAAGTTGAATATATTTGTAGGGTAAAATGGCATAAAATTACTCAGCTTCTCATATTCCTCCAAGGTATACCTCCAATTTAGCCACAAGCTTACTTTTGAGCAGACACTGCTGGTGATTAGTTAACTCAATATAGCAGTATTGAACTACAAATTAGTTATTCGGAGGAAAATGATTATGGCGAATCTCTGAATTCCACACTATTTGAACTCTTATTCTCAACTCATTTTTCAATTTCTATCAAATAGAAATATAAACTTCCATTTTCTTTGGAGACAAATAATGCATCTCCGTAATGTAATTTTAATATCCACACACCTGAACAAGTTCTAAAACAGAATTCCAAAGGGAAAGTTCCTACACTATTACTGAACCATATGCAATTATAGAATGACTTCACATTATCATGCTTTCTTAGCTTAAATTTTTTTAATATACAAATAATTAAGCCACAATGAAGAGTTCAATAAATAATCACCAGAACAAAATATGCCTTTTAAGAAGAGAGGCAGAATCAAATATTTAATATTCCTCCATAATAGTACACTGTATAAAAGCTATCGTAATTAAAATACATAAATTCATTTCTATATTTGACAAAGCAAAAAATACAACAGGATTAAGTCCATAGTTTAGAATTCATTGTGAAACACACCAAAAAAATTGGGTATTGGGGGACAGAAAGAGTTTCCTGCTCTACTCTTTAATAGTGTTTTGTTTTTTTGTAAAATCTCAATACAGGGGGGAAAAACTTCTTATTCCCTTAAATCATACAGATCTTGATGATTTAATGTGAAAAGAAACTGTGACTTCCTTTTAATTGATTTTAGGTGTGTCTGGTAGGTTTGTCTGGTAGTACTTGGTTTATTAGAACTGTCAATATCCTCTCACTTATCAGTCGGCACAAATATTAATTATTCTGTGGGTCCTGCTAACTCCAGTTAGAAGACATTACACTGTTTATTCCCCAAACCCAGAACCTAGCTCAGTCCTGGTCAAGTGACCTCATACTGTGACCCTCATGCCAGCATCCACAAGCTGGAGGTCATGACCTATGAATTAGCATCAGGGAAATAAGGGCCATACTGAGTTCCCCTTACAGAACTGAAAACATGAAGTAGTAGGAACTTCCTATGGCTTTCCTGATCTAGCCTTCAGCATGTTAAACAGCTGCCTCTCAAATCTAAAGGAAGACCAGCACTTTCACATATTTCAAAAACAGAAAACTGAATCCCCATCTCTACAAATCTCTAAGAAACAACAGATTCATTCAAATCAAAAGAACAAGGGAAAAAAACTAGCTTTTGAGAAAGATTTTACTCACGTTATCAAACAAAAATTTACAGTTTTTATTTTTGAGGTTTTTTCCCCATAAATGGTAGGTTTATTTATTTATAAAGTCACATCCTAAAAATATTTTAAGTAATAAATAGTTTTTAACAACATTTGTTAACAATATGCTCCCAGCTGGTAGAAGGCCTCTGTCTAGTTGACAAAAGAGATTTTGAGAAACCTTCAAGTATCAGGCCCTATGATCCCCAAATCTCATGGTCTCAGAAATGGAACAAAGATGCCCTTGGAGTTTTTGCCCCTCCTGCACCACCTGCTCAACACTAAGACTTCATTTATCCAGATCAGAGCACCTCTCTTGGGACCCCAGGCCTTCAGGCATGCAGCCACCTGCATGTTTTTAAAGTACCCTTCAAAAACATGACCTGTGAACACCCAGCCACAGGCCCTTCTGCTCCTGCCATTCTATAAAATAACCTCTGCAATATTAGATAGCATCAAGTTCATATCTCACCGCTGCTCACTGAATTCTTCCATGTGTAACTGCAAGTATATACCTGTCCTAACAAATCTCTGCCACAGTGAACTCCGAAGAAACATGAAACCTAAGAATGTTAAATGCATAAGATTTCTCCATTTGAGGAATGCAATGGATTCTGGATATGCTTTTTATTTTTTTTCTCAGCAGGGGGAGCTAGCACTCTCATCTTGAAGGTCTAAATATATAACATGGAAATTTAAATTTTGATTTCAACTATCAAATTTCAGGATGTTAGACTATTCTATTGAAAATCTCCACAGAGGAAAAAAAATGTTCAAGTTTGAAATTTACCTTTGTCTTGAAATTCGTGAAGATAGCTGCAAAATAAAGAACATTATATTTTAAAATGAGGTTGGCAAATCAGAGCAAGGTCTAATCAGTGGCACATTCAAATCTAAAATCTATGTTATATATATAGAGGGGAAAATTATTTCCTGTGCTGAAATGGCAATTCCAAAATGCTTAGGAATATATAGTGAAATTATTTTTAAAGATCTGAGTACAGTAATAAAATGAGGATACATCTTTAATACCTATAACATATGTTTATTCATTTAATGTAGTAACAAAAGAATTCTCTTTTCAGTGTCTTAAGGTATTTTCCATATTTATATTAAAATCATTAATTTACCCATGTCTTATCATTTAAATCAAATATACCCTCAGATAATCAAAATAAACAGTTAATTTTTGCTAGAATGCTTACAAAAATACACAGTCAAGCACCTCCCAAGAAAGGGGTATATAATAAGCATATTTGTGGAATATATTTTTGTCTTTTAAAAAATACTTAACACCAATAAATAAACATTAAAATTTCACTCCATGATAATCAATTCCTTATTAAAATCAATTTCTAATTACAAAATTGTTTCTAAGCAAGAAATCAGTAATTAAAGGCAGGTGACTTACGTATACTTTACATCTTTTATCTTCTTAATAAGGGATTCTCTCTTTTCCTTTGCTTTCTTGGATAAATTTTCCCCTCTCAATGTGTCTGCTACAAATGTTTCAACATGTAAATCATGAAATATAAGAAACAGGATACAAATTATGGCAAAGAATCATTTTTTGTGAAAACAAATACAACAATGGTTGTTTTTACATATAAGCATTAATATCTGTACAATTCGGTATAGCTATTTATCAATCCAGAGTATAACCGTTGAAGTGTGTTTCACATACTAAGATGGACAAATCTGCTCACCACTTAGCTAATAAAATTTGTATGCTGTACTTACGCTTAGCAAAGCAAATGCTATTTGAATGTTTGGCACCGTTAAACCATGAAGAAGCACACGAGTTTTAATAAACTATGGTGCCCATAAAACAAATTCTCATACAAAAGCAAGCACCAAGCTTTTATGCATGTGTTACTATCATTTTATCGTATTCTTTGAGTTCCTATATGAACAAGACATTCACAATAGTATATCAATATAAGTTAATGTCTCTGGCAAGGGTCTGTTTTTCTCAGATCCTTTCTATAATCCACTTTCAGGAATACATAACATTTAATGCTTTGAAAGAAAAAATAAATTCCTTTTTTCTAGACAAGATTCCCAAATCACACCCTGTTCCTTACTACTGGCCCCACCCACTCTAGCCACTCAAATAAAAAAGAAAAACAGCTGAGTAGTTCTGTGAGCTCCTGCTTCCTGCCATGGTATTTCCACCTGTATGTTTCTTACATAAAGGAAGAAGCAGAAAAATAGATTCTTCTGCTATTTAAAAATATAGTATCCAAGAAATAAGATTTCTATGACCTTATGTAACATTGCCTCATAAGCATCTTTTTAAAAATGTTAGTAAACTCCTCAATTATTTTCTTGTCTGGTTCTCTCATGTAAAATTTCAAGAAGTCGTTGCTCAACTGATTTTTATGATAGTTCCAATCTCATTGTTTATGAAATACCATATACCTTAGATTAATTTACTTTCAGAGTTTCAAAGTTCATGTTAAAATATCTAATATAGAAGATACCGTTAAATTTTTTAAATAGGCATGGCTATAATTCATCCATATTTCATACTGAAGAGATATATATATGTATGTTTTACTTCCTTTTATTTAACTACATTGTATCCAAACTCACA
>NW_026000153.1:3853361-3881509 GCF_001458135.2 Marmota marmota marmota
CAGGCTTGTTCTTGCTCTGTTGGAAATTCCAGGTGCTAAGAAGTAGGTGACTATTGGTGACTCAGTAGGTGGCACTCTTCCCTTTACATACTCAGCCAATGCCCCAGAAGGAAGTTATGGTACACTAGATACACCATAAATAATTCTCAGAGGAAAAATAAAACCAAAATGTTGACCGAATTATAAATAGGGCTTTGGAAGGGTGGAAATCAAACCATACTACACTCAACATTGAAAAAAAAAATTCTGCCTCTGTTTCAACTGAATTGTATTCTTTATCTAGTGCCCTAAAGGGATTATCAATTACAATGTGTGAAGGTTTTAAAAAACAAACAAAAAAGTGGAAATCTCCAATAGAGAAAAATACGATATTTCTAATAAAACTGCCATGTGATCAAAACCTCAAGGTCACTTTGCAGAAATCATATAGCCACTTTATTGTTTGGTTTGGTTTTGGTTTTTTAGTGTACTGACAACTATTTTCTTTTAACATCTGCTTCATTTTCTAATTTAATAAAAAGAAGATAACATCTGTTAGCTTTCCTTTTAAAAGTTGGTGCTGTAAAATGAGTGAAT
The DNA here is from genome assembly GCF_001458135.2 of Marmota marmota marmota. Classification (NCBI taxonomy): domain Eukaryota; kingdom Metazoa; phylum Chordata; class Mammalia; order Rodentia; family Sciuridae; genus Marmota; species Marmota marmota. The sequence goes on from NW_026000153.1 coordinate 3,853,938, forward strand.
GAGAATGAATTAGAATATCTGACTACAAATCACTAACAAACCAATATTTAAAGGGTGATTAGACAAATGAAGTGGGGTAGTGGGCAGTGGTTCCAGTACTTCTCACTTTCTTGACTGCCAGAAGGGAAAAACTCACATAAATCAAGGCTATTCTTGCTGTTAGTCCTAGTCAAAATATTTGGATGTGGAAGATTAAATTGACAAGATTTGGGATTATCTTTTGATTTTAATTATCCTGGTTAAACCTGTTGTTCTATCATTAGAGGGGGAAATCAAAGGTTGCCTGTAGTATAAACAGTGGTTCAAAATTCTAAAAACTCTTTTCTATTTATATAACCAGAAGAATAATTCAACACTTCTTTTAAAAAAAAGTATAGGCCTTCAAGATTTAATATACTTAATTATAGAAAACATAACTCTATATTGCCACTTTCCAAGGGTATCATTAAATGTGATTTAAGACTAATAACCTCTATTCTTCACATTTCTATATGATGTTTTTAAAAGGGGAAGGAACAGGGGACAAGTATTGAAAAAGTAGCCTAAAACTACCATGATCAAAAAGAAAAACAAAGAACAAATATGATAACATACACTTCAGAACCTGTCCCCATCAAGCAGTTAAATGTCAAATATTTAGCATATATGACATAATGATTTGGATAATGGGCACATGGAGCACAAAGGGAAATGTCTTAGGAAATATTATTCTGAAAGCCATTATCTTTGACTTTATGTTCTTTTTCCTCAAAGCAAAGGGTTTTAAACTTCTAGAAGATTTAGCTTCTTATCTTCTCTACCTTGGAATTCTAGCACCATGCCATGTATTCTCAGAACACTTGACTGTTCACAACCACCAGTACCAATATCTCCTTCTCAATTAAAAAAAATATATATGTATATACTAGATAAGCCAGCAATAACTCTAAAATTCAAATCAATACAAACACCTCCTCTATAGTTTTAGAATTTTAAATTTAATCATGCACTATCACCAATACACTTAAATGATGCAAATCCTCATGCATCCCCAAAATGTTTTTGAATGAACTGTGCAAAATAACTGCTGAGAGCATCTATTCTCAAAGCCTTTTCTACCTCAGAAAAGATTTTAACCTATTATGTCCCATTGTCCTATACATAGGACACATAGGAAAACATACATTGAGCAATATCATAGGTGTCCTATAAAATTTTATAGGTTTTTACAGGTGTCCTATGTATGGGACATAATGAGTTAATTACAGTTAAACATGAATATTAACAACTTTCCTTGAATACATTTTTAAAAGTTCTAAACCCTGACAAAACTGCTTCACTTTTTTGATTTAGTTAAAAATATGCCTATCCCCCAATTCATATCCACAGCTCTTAAAAGTATACTTTGAAAAAACAATACGATCCAAATTTATAATCTCCAAAGTTTTAACATTTTAATATTTGTTTTTAATACTCATGTATTTTAATATGTGATGTACTTTAGTCATATGGAATAATAAAAATGTCAATAAAATGATTTGGGAAAAGGTAATTTCAGAAATTATGCTAATATACTACCTGACTTAAGAGAGATGGCAGAAATATATAGGAAGTTAGCATTGGCAGAGAATTAAAATATGTAATTCTGAGCTCTTAGTTTAATTTACACAAGTAAGAGCCACATGAAAAACTATGACCTATGGGAATCAAAGAATAAATAGTTTTATAACCCATATATTCTACTTCCTGAAATAGCACATAGCTTGCTGTGGGAGCTGTCAAACTTTTGAAAACATGCAAGCAGAGGTTTGCACCTTTTTTCTTAAATTCAAAAACATAACCTGAAAATGATGACATTTGTTTCTGACATAATGATAAACATTTCTCTATTGTGGTTATTAAAATTTTCTAGATGAGCAAGGCCAGCACTGGAATATCAAAAATGTTAACTGTGGTAAAACAAGATTTGTATTCATGTGAAACTCATATAGTGGGAAAAAAGCTGGCTTTGCCTCTATAGTTCTTTCAATATTTTCCTTAGTGCTACCCATTAATGAGGACAATCATTTCTTAAAGTGAAAGAAACACTGACCCACTACAAAGGCATTCTTCACACTATCATGTTCATACAAACATAAGTCTTCATTCATGCACTTAGTTTTATTTTCTCAATCACATTATTGATGCTAACCCCCAAAATAGTGTACCAGTATATTATTATTAGAACATTTGCTGACGCACTGCTATACAAACAACTTACTACTTCAAATATCACATTTTTTATGGCAATGCTTTTATGAGTGAAAATAAGTAACTTATAACACAGGCATCTGAAAGAATATGTTTTAATACAGTTGTGATCAATATTGAAAGATAGAGACAACTAAAGTAAAATAATAAATTCCGTTTCCAGAATTCAGACATACATGAGACAAAGTAAATGATACTAAGAATTCCAGAACATCAGAACACGCAAGATTTGCGCTGCCCTATAAAGATATATTTTGTACTCTAAAGTTTTCATTGGTCCTTAGAGAAAACGCACAGCTCCACATTCAGAACATTACTGAATAGTAGAGTTGTAACGGCATTGAAGAACCACATTTTTAACTCCTAAAAAACAGTTCCCATAAATAGGAATGTAAAACTGAAAAGGGGAAGATGAGGGTGCAAGGATAAAGCACTTTCATCATGTGACACATAAAGCAGGACTTTTAACACATCCTTCCTTTTTTGCGTTAATAGTTACTGTGGCTGAAGACAAGTGGCCATCTGAGAATCCGGCTCTCTTTAAAGGTCTTAAATACAGAGTGGACTGGAATGTTCAAGAAAAGTGGGAGTTTTAGAAATGATACCCCCTTCCACCTCATCACCCCTAACCCCTGTGGCTCTGACATCTCTTTGTTACACCCTCCATCCCCACTGCCCAGGCCACCCAAGAACTACTTCTTTGACTTCTGCTGTCTTTCCAGTTCTCACACATGCATTCATTAATGTTCTCTCCCTCTCCCCTCCCTCCATACACGGCATCTTCATTATGCACACAAAATTGTCCGGATCCCATTAGTATAGAACATCTAGTAGGGCTACCATCCTCGCACCAAATTTCAACACACAAGCCCACTCCCTTTCTCAACCCGAGCGCCCCTCTTTTACCTCCTCCCTGTCCCGCCCCCACTAGTCAGAAGACCCGGGCGCGGGGCGGGGGACAGGATACAAAGGGAGGCATGGGGACAGGATACAAGGGAAGGCAGGGTAAGGACTCTGAAAGCTTCTGTCCCCATCGGCTCGCCGTCCCCTCGCCCCCGCCCCTGCAGCGTTAACCGCCCCCTTCCCGCTCATTACCTGCCAACAGGTTCCTAATTTCCTCAGGGAGGGGGTAGGGAGAGGAGGTGCTGCTGGGGTTGGGCATGTTAGGGAGCGCAAGGTGTGCGGGGAAAGGACCTGTACCCAAAGGATAACCTACGGGATGGGGTTGTGGCTGTGACCTAGGCACGGGGCTAGGGCTAGCGGTCCCGGTGCGGACAGCGGGGCTACGAGTCCGGACACTGCCAGGCCGGGAGTCACAACAAATAAGTCACTGAATCTCCAGCCAGCAGCAGCTGGACTCTTGGCCCAGCCCCGCCCGGAAAACGGGGCGGGCGTGGGGCGTGGAGGAGGCAGGGGACCCAATTGCGCATGTGTACACTTCTATTTAATCAGCATCTGAAGAAAGAGCCTCCAGGCAAGCCACGCCCACCTCTACATAGGGAAGCCGGGAGGAGGAGCGGTTAGTGGGAAGCTAGCGGACTGGGCCTGCGTCACCTGATTCCCACCGCTGAAGCCGCTTGTCGCCATTTTAGGTACTGGTACCTTAACAACCGCTAATCATTTCCCCAGAATCCCGAAAAACAATGTGTCCCGCAATGCCCAGAAGTTTTTGGACGAAGGGGCCTTCTGTCCGATAGTTAGATCTGCTGAAGTTTAACGCGTCGCCTGCTAATCCACGAGGAGTTTTCGACCTCCCTAAACTATTATGGCCTTTTTTGTTTGATTGAATGAAGGTAACAATGTCCATCTTCCGCCAGTCCTCCTAGAGAAGCCAGTCTGGAGCTGCTCCAGGGAGCATTCTGATTGGCTCTTACATTTCATTTCTGCCTAATTCGTATTCTTGGGGTGACTGATTTTCCCCACTACGAAGAAAGAAAGGGGAGTTCTGGGCACTATTAGAGAATAAAAACAAACAAAACAGAGAAACCAGAAGGCTAAGTAGATATTAGGTACCACTGTTCATCTAAAAGCCTTTTTAAAAAACGCTGGTGGTGATTAGTATAACAAAATTGTACAGTTTGCTCTAATTTGAACATTTTGTCAAGGAACACTTAAGCGTATTCTGTCTGTAAATTTTACATATTTTCTCAAAGAGACACATCTTATTCCTTTAAAGTATGTGTGTAATGAAGAAAGGTAGATATTACATTCAAGCTCCTCTGCACCTTAAAATCACTGAGAGAAGGTTTGGGGCTGCATCTCTTGAAGACCTTCTTCCTGGTGGTGACTCTCTGCAATATCCTGAGGCAATGCAGGCATCACCTGGAAACACTAAAGATTGCCAGCAAACACCAGAAACTGAAAGAGGCAAGGAAGGACACTTCCAACAGCTTTCAGAGAGAGAATGACCCTGCTGACACCCTGATTCCAGAATTCTGGCCTGTGAGATACTAAGATTCTGGTTTAAGTCATACATATTGCTGTGCTTTATTATGGCAGTCCTGGGAAATGAGCACACTGGCTCTCCCTGTTCTAAAGATTTCATCTGTTTCCCCCAATATACCTTGCTAATCACGTTAAAAAAAAAAAAAAAAAAAAAAAAAAAAGGCTGATAAAAAAAAAGTCTCCAGACAGGAATTGCCAGGACAAAGCATGTTATGAGTGTCCACTGTGCATTTCTCTTGGAAACAGTCACTGGAATGCCCCAAGTTGCACCCTCATTCTCTGCTCATTATTTGAAAACGACACATGAATATCAGTTCTTAAACTTTACCTACATTTCCGTTAGTAAAGATAGTGACTATCTTTTATAGATGCTACAATTGTACTTTGAACATGTGATATTGTTCCAACTGAACTGTCAATCGTTTATTTCTCTACCCTTCAAACTTCTCTAGATCAATGGTTCTTGCACTTTAGTTTGCATTAGAATCACAGAACCTGTGACGTGGTAGATTCTCAAGTCTTGCTCCCAGAGATTCTGGTTCAGTCTTTTAAACAATTCCTTTGGGTGAATGTCATACATCCTGAGATTTCATTTTGAAAATCACTACTACCTCCCAGCACCTATAGAGCACTAAATTTGTCATAATTTATCTTTCATTGCCAGCTGGAACCCTAAACCAACATGGAGTAATGGCTCTGTTAATATTTCTATCAAAACATTCAGGGGCTGGGGTGTAGCTCAGACTATGTGCTTAGTATGCACAAAGCCCTGGATTCAGTCCCCAGAACAACAACAACAACAAAATATATTTTGTTGTTATATTTTGTACTGTACAGTACACCAGAGATATGAAAAATTGTGCTCTATATGTGTAATAAGAATTGTAATGCATTTTGCTATCATATATAAATAAAAAATAATTAAAAATTAAAATTAAGTAGTATGATATTTTGTGTAATTCACTAAGAGATAATAATAACAAATACTAATTGTAAAAGGAAAAATCAGGACATATACATATCCATTCTTTACCTCACAAAACAAGACAAAAACTGTAGAATTGAGGTAAAACATGCAAAATAATAACAAGATTACAATTTTTTTGGTAGAGTTAAAAGTGAATAGTGACTACAATATAGGTTTTTCTGATGTCAAAGAATTAAGAACTATTATTCTTAAACTACAAAATTATCCATTTGCTAAAGAAGGAAGGAACTATTTCATGAAAATTTTTTATTAGCAAGAATCATTTCTTCTTTACAGTTATCACATATAATTCTTTGTCTTGTCACTTTTTTTTAATTACACCAGGCCTCCAAATTTCCCTATCCTTTGTTGCCTTCTGACAGAACTGACCACTCTTTTTTATTATTGTCTCATTTATTTATTTATACTCCACTCATTCCACAAAGGAATTGAGGTGATTTACTTGTGTATCAAATAGACAGCTTTCTGGAGTGGATCAAATGGACAGTGTCTACAATGCTCATTATGACAATCATTCTTGTTAGTGAAAGACAGAAAACTATTAAGATTGCCTTAAAATATATAGCATCCACTAGTCTAAATAAAAAAGGCAATAACAGAAAATGGACTTTTTGTATAAAACACACTTCCCCTATTTAAGAACCCATTCTCAGACACAGGTCCATGATGAATTCATTTGGGCAATGCTTTGTATACTCTATCATTTTTACTATCTATTGTTAAAGTTACTGAAATTGATTGTAAGATGGACAGACAAAGAGAGGCTAAAATAAATATATATTTCTCTTGTTTCCAAATGTTTCCATAACAAAAACTAAGATGGAAATCAAATCATACTTTATATTCTTTAAACTAGTCATATGGGGTTAATAATAATGATAATAAATAAAACTGTAAATCTCAACCAGAGAAAGGTGATGGCCTCCTCTACCTCCCAACCAGAACCAAAAAAGAGACTAGACTCTGGGAAAAAATCTAATGATACATATATGGCCTTATTTCTCATGCTAAACATCTTCCTTATCCCCTTCAAAATTAACTTAGAGTACTGAACAATTATCTGCCCAAAAAATCTAGGTTTAAAAAAAACTAGAGGAACATTGCAGACAGAAGGCCAAAACACTATTTACATTTTTCCTGACTCTCCTATCTTCATTTTTGCTTAGCTTTCCTTGGCATATGGGAGAAAGGTTATATTCAGGCATTATATTAGTTATATATTGCTGCTTAACAAAATTGAGCAGCTTTAAACAGTAGCTCAAATGGTTTCTTATGGTCACGAATCCATGAGCAGCTTAGCTGAATAGTTCTGGCTCAAAGTCTCTCATGAGACTGCTGTAAAGGTGCGAAATTCTTATCCTTCTTTTTCTTTGATTCTTCTAGAAGTAATAGGTATGACTTCATCATTGTGTGGCAGTCAACAAGAAAAAAATTATATTAACACTGGAATTCATATGAAGTCAGTTACCCATAAAAAAATGTGAAATTAAGCCCAACCAGAACCAAAAAAGTTCTATTAGATGCAGCTCATGGTTTGAGTTTTTAGGTCATATTCGTTTATTTATTTATTGGTACTGGGGATAGAATCTAGGGCCTCATGCTATGCAAGAATTCTACCACTGAAAAACACCCCCAGCCTAGGTCGTCATTATTATTAACCATATTAGTGTATAATTAAGTTAGCAAGATAAGAAACACATTTTTTTCTTATTTTCCATCTTATTTGCATACATATAAACATATACTTGTGCCATTTGCTATCCTGGCCAATCATTTTAAAATTAAGAAGAATAAGCAATTTAACATGGACTGACTTTGAGTTATTAACAAGATCTTGTATGTCTTTAATATTCTGCAAACAAGGAATAAGGTGAGAGAACTGTCTATCCTTTTCCATACTGAGCAGAGAGTTGTTTCCTGCCCAGTAGCAGCCCTTTTCTCCCTTAAGCTAAATTTCCCTTCCCAGCCTATCTTTTGTTGTTCTTCTTCTTTTTAGTCCTTTCCAGACAGCGTTCAGAAATCTCAGCATGATGAAACCCAGTACCTCATGCATGCTAAGCTGAGCCAGTTCCCAGCCCTGCCTGCTCATAAGCTTGATGATATCCTCTAGTTAACCTTTTAGCCATGCTCTACTAACTGAATTTCTCCTGCTCGGGTTCTGAGACCAAGTGCTTACTTTTCATAAAGGGATGTATATGTCTAGATTACCTCTAACCCTCTTGGACCATAGCTGTGCTGCACTCTTATAATCTTGATTTACAGGCTGGTCTTAAATTTTACTTGGATCTCTAGAGACATGAGGAAATCCAATTCCTGTGTTGCCTTCTGACACTGGTCAGCCTTAGCTCCCAGTGTGTATGCTCATGCTAAGAAAATGCTTGTTCTTTATTACTAAGATTTAATGCAGAGCCCCCTCCTCTCCATGTGAACTGTTTTACTTCTTCTTTACGGTTTGGTGAGGTTACCTTGCACTGTGAGCAAGTGCATTGAAAGATAAGAATTTTGATTCTTCCCCCCTTTAATTCTTGTCATTGAAATCTCTAATTTCTGCCTCAGACGTGCCAAACAGTAACCTCAGAAATTCCATTTTTTTTTTCTTGGCTTATAACAGAGTTAGGGAAAGTTATTCTTCAGCTTATCTAGGGGGTAAAGTGCAAGACTAATGGTATCATTTAAATTTCCCCAACCCACCCCACTCCCAAGGATGACCCTGACCTGCACTCCCTGAACTTTTACCAATTAGAGACTCAGGAGAGAGGATGAGTAACTATCTCCCTTGCACCTTGGTTTAGATTGGTTTGAGAAGTCATGAATTCTAATACATTCATTAAACACACTGCACCTTGGATAAAAGATAACTGAGACCATATTGTGGAAATTAAACATTCCAAGAGAAAGCAGGCTACATGGGCCTTCCAAAGAATGCTTTCAGGACTAGCAGTGTGAAATACGGAAGGAGTTCACGGACGTACTTTATGCAGTGTGCTCTGATCCCCACAACATCCTTACCAACATTTAATGAAAAGATAGTCGTCTACAAGAATAAAGCTGAAGAACATAGCTGCCTAATTAAATTTTGAAGGACTCACATCTGAGCTTTCAACCATATGTGACTCAATAAAATGTTTTTTTCTAGTACTGTGGATTGAACCCAGGGTATTCTACCACTAAGTACACCCCAAGCCTCTTTTTTGTTTGTTTGTTTGTGTTTGTTTATTTGTTTTTTGAGACAGTATCTTGCTAAATTGCCAGGTCTGCCTCAAATTTGCAATCCTCCTGCTTCACCCTCCTGAATTTGGGGGATTACATGCCTGGCCCACCACACCCAGTTCAATATGAATTATTTACTGAATTTTCTCCACTGTTACCCATATGAATTATTTTTGTGACAGGAATTTATCTTTGTTATTACAGCAATTAAAAAGCATAAATTTAGATGAAACAATGTTTTCTAATACACTTTCAGGAGATCACTTTTTAGCTAGTTTGGTAGAGATTCTAGAACATTCACTAATTAAAAACAGGTCTGGGGTTCTTTCCCTATGTAAAGACAAAATAGTAAATTGTGACCAGAATCCTTTCTATTATAGTGCACCTTTTCTCACCAGGCAATTTTAAAATACCAAGCTGTCTTCAGCAGCAGTAATTTAGTGGGTTTGTGCTTAATATATTCATGAAGGGCTTTGATGGATTTGATAACCATAAGCAGCTGTAACATTAAATTGCCATTTAATTTTTTTCAGTGACTTTCAAAGTTGTCGATATTAAACAGTAGTGTTTTACAAATGACTACTCTAAGACCAATAAGAGTGAAATCAAATAAAATTTAAAAGTCTCAACCAGATTCTGCCTTTTTTAATAGTATCCCAATACTGAGGAACAGACACACACACACACACACACACACACACACATGTTCTTACAGGACTTTAAGCACTACCTGTATATTTGCCTATAATTTGCATTGTGTATTACTGTACTCAGAAATTCTTTGTCCATTATCCCACCCCACCACACTTAATTTTTCAATTTTTTTCTGCATTTTATCCATCAAATCTATATTCAATCCCATCTTGTAATACAAAACAATTTTTACCTTCATTCCTAACAGTATAATTTTAAGATACTTTTACTAAAATAATCTGAATCTCCATTTTTCCTGTTTTTTTTTCTTTGTTATATGACTACTTTAATGTGGTTTTATGGTCTAAATTTTGGCAAGCTAAGAAAGTTAGTACTATCTTCACAACTTGTAGACTGCCCCAGGCATGTCTATGGCACCATGAAGGACATCAAGAATTGTGTGATTTACCATTCTGATATGTTTTGCCAGCCTTCAGTTCATTGAGAATCTAGCTTTCTTCTTGTTTGAGTTCTTGCTTTGATGCCAAGATTGTGTTATTACTCCAAACATGGTAGTTTCCCCAGAAGCCATAGATGAGAGAAAAAGGACTGAAAACATTGATTCCTGTCCAGCCATCTTCTCATATACTTCTGTGAGCATTGATTTTACTTTTTTAAATAGCAATCTTAAATTTTTAAAGATAGGTTTAAAAACTTAGCATCAGGCAAGTGTGGTGGTGCACACCTGTAATCCCAGCTACTCAGGAGGCTGTGGCAGGAGGATCATGAATTGGAGGCCAGTGTGGGAAGTTTATTGAAACTCCACCTCAAAAAAACTTTTTTTAGTTTTATATGCAGTGCTGTCAAACATGTAATAAACATTAACTTGCTGGAACACAAAAAAGGACTTCCTGAATCATTCCAAAATTATATGCTTTCTCTTATTGGACTTGACTACAACACACTAGAAGAGGATACTCCTCATTTTTTTTTTTTTTTTGCATTTTCCAATAAAAGAAAGTTATGTATTTGCTGGGGGAAAATAATTCTCAGACTTATGGAGCATTTTTAGGGAAATATTTGTCTTTTCAAAAGTAGAAAAGTATGCTGCCACACTGACACTCACCTGAAGGGAGCTTGGGGTTGTAGCTCAGTGGTAGAACACTTGCCTGGCACATGTGAGGCACTGGGTTCCATCCTTAGCACTACATAAAAATAAATAAATAAATAAATAAATAAATAAATAAATAAATAAAGGTATTGTATCCACCTACAACTAAAAATATTTTTTTAAAAAGCTCACCTGAGGAAAATACTTTGTTGTGTAGAAAATACCATTATAAGGGGAAAAAAAAGAAAATACCATTATATGTCTGTAAATACCTGTACTATCATGTCATTAGCTAAGTTAATTAAGAACTCATTTGGCCCATACATCAGTGTGGCAAGGTTAAATGTTTCCAGAGTCATTCAAGTAATATTTAAAAAAGTTTTATTTACTGAACAGACACTTATCAAAGGAAGAAATACAAATGACCAACAAATATATGAAAAAATGTTTAACATCATTAGCAATTAGGGAAATTCAAACCAAAACTACAATGAGATTTCATCTCACTCCAGTTAGAATGGCAGTCATCAAGAATACAAACAATAATAAATGCTGGAGAGGATGTAGAGAGAAATAACACTAATACACCAGTGGATTGCTAATTAGTATAGCCACTATTGAAATCAGTATGGAGGCTCTTCAGAAGACTAGGCATGGAATCACCATATGATCCAGCCATACCATTCCTCAGTATTTATCCTAAAGAATTAAAGTCATACTATAGCAATACATGCACACTCATGTTTGTAGCAGCACAATCCACAACAGCCAAACCATAAAACCCATCTATCTAGGTGTCCATCAATGAATGAATGAATAAAGAAAATGTGATGTATATATACACAATGGAGTTTTATTCAGCTATAAAGAAAAATGAAATTATGTCACTTGCAAGAAAATGGATGGAAATTGAAAGCATTATGTTAGGTGAAATAAGCCAAACTCAAAGTCAAAGGTTGTATGTTTTCTCATATGTGGAAGCTAGAGAGGAAAAAGAAAAAGGTGGGCAGAGTATCATGAAAATTGAAGGGAGATCAGCAGAGTAGAGGAAAGGGGGAAGGAGGAAGAAAGGGGAAATACTGGGGAATGATATTGACTGAATTATATTGTTATATTATGTGCATGTATGAAAATATAATGACAAATCCTACCATTATGTAATTATAATGCACCAATAAAAAATGGGGAAGAGGGGGCTGGGGTTGTGGCTCAGTGATAGAGCACTTGCCTAGCATGTGTGAGGCATTGAGTTTGATTCTCAGCACTGCATATAAATAAATAAAATAAAAGACCATTGACAACTAAAAATCATTTTTTTAAAAAATGGGGAAAAAATTCTTCTGGTCTAAACAAAACAGTATACTTTTAAAGGTAAACATATATTTCAAAATAATATTTCTAAAAAAAATTTTGCAGCACAGTGATTACAAAAGATAAACACTTAAATAGAATCAATGTTAATTAGACAAAGTTGATGAAATTAATTCAGCATATGATCTGCAAAAGGATCATTCTTAGCTAATATTTGAAATAATTTCCTCTGGCAGATAACAAAGTAAAGTGTTGTCTGTCTGCTTTTCTGGATACTTTTATGGTTCACTTTTTTATAATGGCAGTGTTTTTGTTTTCCCAATTGAAAATATATGAAAAATGTTTTTTACAACTTAAAGTTTCAATCACTTACATTTTCATTCATTTCTGTTTTCCATCAAAAAACTTGACATGTAGAGCTGGGAGCATAGGTACCTGGGAGCATAAGTTCCTTTATTTTATTTATTTAATAAAGGTGGGCGGAGTGTCATGAAAACTGAAGGGAGATCAGAGGAGGAAAGGGGGAAGGAGGAAGAAAGGGGAAATACTGGGGAATGATATTGACTGAGTTATATTGTTATATTATGTGCGTGTATGAATATATAATGACAAACCCCACCATTATGTAATTATAATGCACCAATAAAAAATGGGGAAGAGAGGCCTGGGGTTGTGGCTCAGTGAGGCATTGGGTTTGATTCTCAGCACTGCATATAAATAAATAAAATAAAATAAAGGACCATTTTATAAATGATACATTTTATAAATGTATCATTCAGCATAGGTTAGAAATTTAACAAAAATAAATATTATTCCTCAAAGATAGATTGAGAAACACTAATAGAGTACTTGCCTAGCTTGCGCAATCTGTGTTCTATCCCTAGAACCAATAAAATAAATAAAATGCTAATGTGAAAACAATAAATTTGGCTCATAATTACTAGTAAAAGTCTTCAGATGTTATACACATTCTTGGTTTTAAAAAAATTTTTTGTAGATGGACACAATATCTTTAGTTTGTTTGTTTGTTTGTTTATTATGTGGTGCTGAGGATCAAACCCAGTGCCTCACCCATGGAAGGCAGGCGTTCTACCACTGAGCTATAACCTCATCCCTCACATTCTTGATTTTTAATAAGTGGTAGTATCAATGATACTCAAATTGTAGTTTATGACCAGGCAGCAGTCTACAAACTGTTACCAGTCCATGGCAACAAAATATAAAAGCAAGAGTTTTTAGAAATGCTTATAGCAATTTGACACTGCTTCAGTATCCTGTATTACGTTTTATAAATGTATCATTCAGCATAGGTTAGAAATTTAACAAAAATAAATATTCTTCCTCAAAGATAGATTGAGAAACACTAATATAAATGACTAAAATTAATAGACACTGCCCAAACTTAAACTACTAGTTTAAATTTTTTCTGGATAAATTGTGTTTTGTTTTTTTTTTTAATCAAATCTATAGTGTTTGTCAGGGATACACAACTGAATTGAACAGAACAGAGAGATTTCATTAACCCGGTGTCATCTTTTTATATTATGACCAGCAATATAATTTCTAGATAATAAAGTCTATATCTTTTTCTTCTCTGTATCCCTAACACCAAGCACACTCACAAACTACACATGCAATAACAATATGTTCAATTAATGCCATACCTGTGTTGACTGGTCATGATGAATCAAATCCATCAAATCTTTACCATGCAAATCAACCAGAGAACAACCTCAAGCTCCATCTCTTCCCTGATCCTTTCCTTCCTTCTTTAGTAACATCCTTGAGCTCCACACAAATATAGCATGTCCAGTTTCTACCCAGAGGTTTGTACGTGATAATTGTTAAATAAGTGTTGAATATATGATGAACAAATGCTATTTTACCGCACAATAACTATAAGTGAAAGATGAGATTATGAAATGGGGGGGGATATAAGAACTCTATCATTTAGCTATTGTTATAAAAATGAATTTTCATTGCAAGTTTTTTTCAATTGTTTTTTTAGTAACAATAGCCTGCGAATGTAATACCTATGTTGTACTAATTCTCTGGGGGAGGGAAATGCCACTTAAGAATTGCCTCTGTGCCAGGTAAATGAAAATTCTTCAGTTCAATTGTAGTGACCTTGCTACCTCATCACCACTCATAAAACCATCCTTTATTATTTCTACTATTCGTGAGGGTTCATCTATAAGAACTTAATACTGGAATTTTTTTCAATACTACATTTTCCAACGTTTGGGGGATTTGCTGCCCTTATGTGAGTCCTTTAAATAGCAACAAATCAGAATGCCTTCATAAAATTCAGATAAAGCAGCCATTCGTACCGCCTTGGTTAAATTGTTATTTGGAGACGTGTAAATGAAAGTCTACTCCTCAAATACATCTTCTGATCAGCTCGAGTCACAAGTACATCTCTTTTTTTTTTTCTCATTACTTTAACATCATTTCCATGTGGAGTGAGTATATTCAATTTCTTCTTTTTACTGATGCACATAATCATAAAACATGCAATGAATGTGAAACATTTATTGTTTCTCTACAAATATTCACTCCTGTTTTATTAAATTGATATTGTTAACTTCCATGGCAATGGGTACTATGTTAAGTACTAAATGCTGACTTTCAAAATGAGAAACCTTGATCAACGCTTGATGCAAACAAGTTATTTCAATAAAGTCTGTTAGGAATAGCTTTGTTTTTTCAGCAGAACAACTCAATTAGTATTGTACTTCTTGGTGAGCCTTTTATTATTATTATGAATTTTTTTTCTAGTGGTGGATTTCAAACTCAAGGCCTCACATGTACTAGGCAAGCACTCTATTACTACACCCTCAGCCCCCTGGTGAGTTTTATATATGAAATTTGAAAACTACAAGTCTAGGAGACAAAATCTGCTATTATCTGGGTGGTACACACATGTACATTGATTTTAAGGAATTCTTTTTATGTAGCAAAATACTGTGAAAACTTGTGTTATATATTGTGGAACTACATTAAGGTATTCTCTAGGAATAAGGAAATTGGGGAAATAAGATTCCCCACTAAGAATTAAACCAAGAAATCAACACATAGAAGAAGGACAAGAGCAGATATATGCAGCCACCTGAAATACAGAATATCTATCCCCTTGGGCTACAAGATTTGCCTGATTAAATATGGAGGCCTATGGTCTCAACCATGTGGCCAGTTACGAAAATACAAAAAAGAGAGATTCACACAGGCAAGTGTTGACAGTGTTCATCCAAATGCTACCCAGGGAGAGGAGATTATTAACCATTTCTATAATGGGTAAAACAAGCTTCTTTAGAAGCAGATGAGAATAATCCTGTTGAAAAGACTTAAATGTTTAAGATGCAGGAATGAAAAGAGATAAGCTGTAACACAGATTTTACAAGAAGAGAAAAGTGCTGGGATCTAAAACACAGTAGAGAAATTGACCTCTGGTAGAGAGAGACATCCCGACAATCATAACCCAAAGGAAGGAGGCCAGAAGAATATTGACATAGGTGGATTTGGAGATTTGGTATTTTAAAAAATGAGGGACTTCCTACCTGCAAATTTCTATTTCTGAGAAAAGGGTGAGATCATCTACTGAGTATGTGGGAAGGAGAAGTAGGCAAAAAGGAAGAGGAAATGGAGATTTCCTTTTTAAAAATGTTTAGTCAAGCCTGGTGCCATGTTGCACACCTATAATCCTAGCTACGAGGGAGGCTGAGGCAGGAGGATCCCAAAGTCAAGGCCAGCCTGAACTTAGGGAGACCCTGTCTCAAAATAAAAAATAAAGGGTTGGGATTGTAGCTCAGTGGTAGAGCACCCTGATTCAATTCACAGTACCAGAAAAAGAAAAGTTTAATAAAATTAATTAGTGTGTGTTATCAAAATGACTTATACACACTCTTGAGAACAAATAACATGCTAATTTTTATCTATTAGGATTTATGCATTTATTTTACTTCGTTATAGAATAGAATATTTCAATAATAACTCAGGCCTCACCTTGCATTTTAACTGTATTGTAGAAAATGTTTTTCATTGATATCTATTTTTGTTTGATGTGTCTGTATGGTGTGTATTTGTGGTGCTGGCATCAAACCCAGGGCTCTGAACGTATGCAGCACATACCATACCATTAAACTACACTTCCCGGTCCTGTTTGGTTTTGTTATCTGTTTTCTACAAAAAAGACAGTCTGTATACTTTTAAATAAGTAGTGGCTTTTCTGTCAACATAGACTCGGTAGGTTTTTTTGTTTTTTGTTTTGGTACCAGGAATTGAACTCAGGGGCACTTGACCACTGAGCCATATCCCCAGCCCTATTTTGTATTTTATCTAGAGTCAAGGTCTCACTGAGTTGCTTAGTGTCTTGCTTTTACTGAAGCTGGCCTCGAACTCATGATCCTCCTGTCTCAGCCTCCTAATGGATGTGATTATAAGTGTGTGGTACCAAGCCCAGCAACTCAGTGGATCTTAAAGCTGGTATATTCATCAGAGTTAGGTTTGACTGAGAATGACAGAAAGCCCTAGGTACAATGGCTTAAGCAGGATAAATATTTATTTCTGTTTCAATTCAGAGTCTAAGTATGCAGTCCAGGAGTGGCATGGTTCCTTCATAATGTGAACTTTCAGCTTCATTGTCCAATATGGTAGCTTCTGTGCTCCAGGCAGGAAGGTGGAAGAATGTCAAAGAGACAAAGATCATGGACCAGCCTTGTTTTGTGGAGGGTTTCAAGCTGCTGCAGGGCAGCTCCACTTACATCTCAGACCAAAACTCAGTTACATGGCAACATTAAACCAAAGGGTTCTGGGAAGTGGTAATTTGGGGTCATCCTACACCCAGCTAAAAATTCTATTGTGGTGGAAGAAGAGGAACAGATATTATAGGAAGAAACTAGTAGTCTGCCACAGATGTTGTGTAAGCTGCTTCTTGATGAGTAAATGCAGAACATAAACAGAACTGTGTCAACACTAAGCTCTGAAATTCTAGAGAATTTTGTATTAAAAAAATCTTTTAGGAAATATTTCTACTATCTGTTTGCCACATGATAACAGCCCCTTTGTGCATCTCTACTGGTTGAGTGTTTTTGTGTCTAACAAAGCCTATTTCTTTGTTTCTATGTTTGAATTGATAAAAATCTTTCTTCATAAATTTAATTGCAGCATTTTCTGAACCTGGAAAATTAGCAATCTGTTTCAAGCTCCAGATAACAGGAAAATTAATTTTCATTTATTTTTTTCATGTATGCCAAGAGGTTCAGAAATGGACTTGCAATATTTTTAAAAAAAGTAATTGTGGGAGAGAAAAAGTTATCTTTTCCTTGTCCATCATAAGGCTGATGGCTCAGTTGGTAGAGTGCTTGCCTCACATGTACAAGCCCTGGGCTCAATCCCCAGCACCATACACACACACACAAAAAAAAGAGTAACAAGATAGAGGCATACACATTTTATGTAATATACATTTTATGTTATGAGAGGCCTTCAGAAATGAACACCCAAAGAAATAAAGAAATCTGTATATTGTTATGGACAGGCATGCAGAAGCATGGCCAGAGGAAAAGAGGCATGGTCTAACAGTCATAAGCAGAGCAGCAGAGCAAGGCCTGTTTGTTCAGATTCTTCTCTGCACCCTGCATCCTCATACTTATTCTCTCCTTGTAGGAAAGATCCCTCTGGAACGAAAGTCTTATGACCTATTTTAGTGGAAAGTCAGAGAATTCTTTTATGGCCTGCTTCAGGAGAGAAAGGTGAGGGACGGCCAGAGAGACCTTTACTCTTTTCTCAGTTGCCAAGGTACCATATTTTGAGTTGCGTTCCTGTCATTGTTAATGCATTATCTTAGAAGGCCTAGGTGTCAAATCCACTTTTAGCTAAAACAGAGCATTATATAAGCAACTGAATTACCAAAGAAAATGTGTTCATCTAAATTGAACTTGGAGTGAATTGGGCCTTCTCATATTCTTAATAGGATCTCTTTGCATTTGAGTTTATTGTGCCAAATAACTGAATAAGATCATGTTTGAAAAAAAAAAAAGAAAGAAAGAAAGAAAGGAAAAAAACCTTTATTTTAAAATTAAAAAGTTGTAAAGCTTTATAATATGAAAATTTAAACCAGTGTCCTGAAGTATGATTTATACTTTCAGTAAACTCAAAGTTAAAGCAGAATCTTCCAGAGGAAAATATTTTCAGAGGACAAAATTGAAGGAGACATTTAAAACATTTTATTAGTATCATATTTCTTTTTTGTTTTTAATTTTTTTTTTGTAGTTTTAGATGGACAGAATGTCTTTATTTGTTCATTTAGTATAGTGCTAAGGATTGAATCCAGTGCCTCACACATGTCAGGCAAGCACTCTACCACTGAGCTACAGCCCCAGCCCCCACTTCTCACCTTCCTCTTAAAGATTTGGAAACACTTTGGCTCTAGTTCTTATTTTTCTCTCTGCCCAGAAAAAGTGCAACAACTTGATGAAAAAATCTGAGACAGACACAGCCATTCGAGGTTTTCTTGAAAGTGTTTCTAAGCTGGCCAGAGCATTTTTTATTTGAGCTATTTTATCATGTCCTAAATGCAGAATATAGAATATGTAGGTCTATGTTGAAAATGTTAGTTAGCATTGGACCACTGAGCCATTAAGATGTTACCATTCTAAAATAAAAATTAAAACTGAACTATGTAACTGATTGGTCTACAATTGCAGGGAATAGACACCAATGATTCACCTCCCTTAAGAGCATTTTACTTTCAAAAAGGTGCAATTTTCACATTTAAGGAAATCAGTCAACTTTGTAGTCATATTGAAGGGAATAGTGGTCACTAGAGACAGGGAAGGAGGTGCAGTGGAGGGACAGAAAGAAATTATGAGAAACTTTTAGGGATAAGGAAGAGTGTTGGGGGATGGGATCCAAGAGTAGAAGAAGGGTGATTGGACACAGTCAAAGCATAATATATATATATGCAAACACACACACACATACACATATACATATATATATGTATATGTATATATATCAGTAACAATAACAGGTGTAATAATCTTCATTTTTAATTATTTAATTTATAATGCTAATATAAAACATTCCCATTTTAAAAATTTGACATAAACTGAAAAATAAAAGTACTTTTCCCTTCCCCAATATTATTACTCTGAATTTTAATAGGTATTTCCAAAATGCCTTGTAATGTACTAATTTACATTCCAGCATTCTGTGTCTAACTATATATTAGAAACAAATACATGTAATAACTTGTTATTTCTTTGTTCAGAGTTTCCATGTTTATTGGTTATTAATCTAATTTAGCTTCACAACCTTCCTATGAGTTCAAGATATTAACCCCCCAATTTTATAAACCTAAAAACAACAAATAGAGTTTAAAGTGCTCAACAGTAACTTCATGGTAGACTAGGAACTGGACTTGTCTTGTGGTATTATTATTTGACCACTGACTTATACTTTCAGTTCCAACTCTCAGTATATGTGCTGCTGAAGTGGATATTCAGGCTAATTAGCTGTTTAAAATTAAGACTGCAGACAATTAGTACATTGAATATTGATGAACATTGAATATCAGGTACTATTCTGGTCTCCTAATTCGTTCTCTGACTTAGAGTAAAAGTCATATTTTTGACCAGTTTGGTATCCTTTCTTACTTGGGACTCATTAGCCAACAGTTATGGAGACTAATAGAAGAATCCAATGATAAAAGGCATAGCACATCAGAAACAATGTGACTCCTGTATTTTAGAGATTCTGGAAAATGCTTTATCTTTAGTTTCACATCTCATCACAAAATCTCTATGGTGTGTGGGTGGCCACTGTGTATAGTTGTGTGTTATTACTTAAAAGACAAAAATATACCTCTGGTATAGATAGTGCTGATTAGAAGGCTCATTCCCGTCCTCAGCTGTGACCATCACTCTATGGAGTATCCAGAAAGTCAATGGAGCTGATGTGAGGATTAAAGTGATAGCTCTGCTCTCCCATTAAAAGACTGGTGGCCCAAACTCTCTCCCCCAAATGTCCCTTAGATTACCAAATTGTGTCTGTTGTTCTCACTTAACATTTTTTAAATGAAGCTCTTTTCCTGCTTCTATTACCACTTCTGTGCACATTTGGCCTTTCTGACACTGATGATGTAAAGTGGGGTTTTGCACTACAGGGACACCTTTGAGTGAGAAAAATTATGTCCTCTTCTTTGTTGAACTAAATAAGAACCCAGCTATAGAACCATTTTGTCAAATTCCCATTGAACTCAGTTCTCCATGTCTAAACATACAGGACTAGAACTGTATTTATTCAGCTGATGTTCAGTTTTCTGCAGGGTTGTCAGTAGATGAAAGTGAAAATGCTAGGCAAACACTTGGAAGGTTAAAAACAAATCTGGCTATTTGGAAACTATCAAGATAACAGTTTGAAACTGAAAGTTGATGTCAGGTAGGCATAACCATCCTGCGTTATGAATATGTAAGAGGCAACAAAGACTCGACAGGTAGGCTGAGGTTTCATAGCAATTTTGTTTACCACATATAATTTCATCTTTTGTTCATAACTTTGTATTCTCTCATTTTAATACCACACAATCTCTGTTGTTAATTCCTGATGATTTCTGTAGAATTGGATTGGGCTAGATTCAAGTTATCTCACACAGTTTTGGCTTTTGTTTTGTTTTGTCTAGCCTTTGGTGCTGAGGATTGAACCCAGGGGTGCTTGACCACTGAGCTATATCCCTAGCTCTTTTACTTATTATTATTATTTTTTTTTTTAAAAAAAAGGGTCTCACTAAGTTGCTGAGGCTGGCTTCAAACTTGCAGTCCTCTTGCTTCAGCCTCCCGAGTTGCTGGGATTACAGGCGTGCACCACTGCACCTGGCTTTTCTTTGATAGTGCATTTGGATAAGAAGTGGCTTTGCTGATAGAACTGAGAATAGAGTCAGAATGGACCAAATGGTAAATAATAGATGAGAACTTGACTTTGTCTAGGTGCTCTGAAAAAAAGGAAAAGAAAAAAACAGCCTGATATTAAGCTCCCAACTTTATTTTCAGTTTTAACCCTGTCCTCTATGGCTTTGGTGTAAGACAGAGCTGGTCTGGAATTCCAGCTTTGTTAATTTATGAAGGAACTAGGGCAAGCTACTTACCCTCTCTTTGTATCAGTTTATTCATCTGAAAGATGAGAATGAAGTTTGGGGAATTTTTTGTTAAGTTTGTATGTCTGATGCATGGCAGTAGTTGTTGAACTAGTCAGATGACAGCAAACATTACCAAGCTGCCAAGTTGATCTGACACATTTTTATCACCAGCCCCTTAAATAAAACTTCTAACTGGTCTGGAACCATATAAACATTCAGAATTAGTCTAAAGTTCATAAAGAGGGATTGTGGCACAGAGGTAGAGCGCTTGCCTAGCATGTGTGAGGCACTGGGTTTGATTCTCAGCACCACATAAATAAGTAAAATAAAAAATCATAAGTCATTCTAATATGTAGCCAGGTAGCCAGGTGAGGTTTAATCCTGGTGAGGATTAAATACTATTACTCATATAAAGCAAGTGTTCCCTTGATTTCTGGTTATTCCCCATTTAAAAAAATAAAGTTTATAAAGAGAAACTAACTGAAAGTTCATTCACTCATTCAACAAATATAAGCATAAGAAGGAAGCAAAGGGCTGGGGTTGTGGCTCAGTGGTAGAGTGCTTGCCTACATGTGAGAGGCACTGGGTTCAATCCTCAGCACCACATTAAAAAATAAAATTAAATAAATAAAAGGTATTATATTCAACTATAGCTAAAAAACATAATAAAAAGAAGGAAGCAAAGATGTTAGACTATAAGGTAAGTCATGTACACTTCTCATTATATTATAAGGTAGAAAAGTGTCACAAAAGAAATTCAGTTAAAGTTCTTTGGAGTTTTGAGAAAGTATTTCTCCTAGCTGAATATCAGAAAATATTTTATGGAAAAGATAAGCTTAAGCAGAGTGTTAATGAGGACATGGACAAAGTATGTGTAGGACATAATGCATAATGACTCATTCAATCTGACCAAAGCATGGAGTGAATGAAGGGGTTAAGTGAGATAAGCCTAGATTCCCAGTGCTAAAAAAATTAAAAATAAGAAAGATGGAATGATAAAATATTAAAAAGGTAGATTTGGGCTAGATTGTATAGGTGTTAGAAACCAAGGCAAAAGAATCTGAGATTTTTTTAAAATATTTTTTTAGTTATACATGGACACAATATCTGTATTTTGTTTATTTTTATGGGGTGCTGAGGATCAAACCCAGTGCCTCACATGTGTGAGGCAAGTGCTCTGCCACGGAGCTACAACCCCAGCCCAAATCTGAGATTTCTGAGCAGTGGAATAATACGACTGATATGACAATGCTTTTACTAAGAGACAATTTATCTGGAAGCTTTGTAAAAGACTGGAGGGAAGAAACACCAAATCCAGTGAGGAGACTGCACCGTAATACAGGTGAAAGATAGTGCTGTGGTGATCTAAGGTCAGAGCAATGGAATTAGAAGGGAAAGAGAGGATTCCAGAGCTGAGGAACTAGAGTATGTGAGGATTAGCACATAGGTTGTGACTTAGTAATGAAGGGAGGGTAGAATGGCAAAGGCATTCCCAGCTTCTTATTTCTGTTGTCACAAATAAAATCGTGTGCTCTGTTTCTGCCTTTTTTTTCATTAGAATAATAACAACTTTTTAGCTTTGTGTCAACTGAAGTGTTTAATAAATTTTGAATGTTTGACAACCAATTTTATCACTTGCTAGTATTATTTCATTAGGAATTAAAAGTTACTCCTGTGTTTGACTTCTCTGTTGGGTTCTTTCTAAAAGTGCTGGACTAGAAATTTAAAAATAAAAATAAACAAAATATTGTGCCCATGTATAATTTAAAAGTTTAGATTATCTAAACAAATGAATCAGAATCTCTGGGAATTGGAGTTGGACTTTAGATTTACATTTTAATCTCCCTAATGATTTCAATGTGTGGCTTCAGTTGAGAAATTCTGACCTTGAACAAGATACACTTTAGTCTCCAAACACACTTGCTCACGTTGCTGTTTACGCACTAATTATAAAACTCCCTGAACACACTCATGGTGAATCATTCCTGTGTCTTAACAGCTCCCCAGAATTCCTTGATATTCAGCATCTCTGATGGTCTTTCCCCACTCCACACCACTTTTCCATCTTGGAAAAGTGAAGAATTCTGATTCTACCAGAAGTACTACCAAGGTGAGAAAAATCAACCCGCAGTTAAACTAGACAACACTGATAGCAAGGAGAAAAGACAGAAGGAGATGAACTGCTGTGTCAATCAATTAAGAAAACTTGTCTATCACTGGACAGATTATACGAGCCAAGAAATTTTCTTAATGCTCAAGCCACTTCAAGTTAGGGGTTCCTGTTACAGCCAAAAGCATAACATACTGTGTCATCAGTCCTCTATGCTCTTGAAATAAATTATTTCAGATCTTATCTACTGATATGAGACTTCAGAAATGACAAACTGCAAGCCTGAAATGTGACATCTTTTTGGTACCAGCCATGATATTTTTGTCTTAGATGCACAGAGATACTTGGAATATAAATGTTGCACAGTGGTGAAAAGTGAATTTTGAAATCTGACATCTTTTCAAGCTATATTCTGGCCATGGGGCTCTGTTCCTTGTTGTTTTGTTTTTAGTAGCACAAACTACACGTGAAATTTTCTTGTGGTGTTATTTCAGTAAAGTTTCAAAGAAGAAAATCATTACAAGTTCTAGGTTCTGAATATGCCCTTGAAATATAACCACAACTGTAATATTTCCAGAAACTACTGTCATCATTAAATTTTATGTGTTGAAAATACACTGAAAATTCATTTCTTCAAAAAACACTTCTTAAGCCAGAATCAGTGGCTCACACTTACAGTCTCAGCTACTTAGGAAACTGAAGCAGAAGGGTTGCAAAGAGTCCAGGGGTTCAAGGCCAGCTGGGCAATATAGGGAGACTGTTTCAAAAACCAAGAGAGAAAGGGGGAGAGAGAAGGAAGAGAGAAACTTCTGAACATACTGAAGAGTGTACAAAAAGAAAGTAAGACTCTAATTTTATATTTGCTTTCATATGCAGCAGAAAATTGGAAAGATGAAATTACAAACAATGGTTCCAAAGCTTCAATCTTAAGTGTCCTTCATTTGTAAAGGCTTGCTTCCTAGGGTGGGACTCCTGGGAAGTGGTAGGAGATGGGGGCATCGTGAGAAGACCCTAGGTCATGGGGGTGTGACCTTAGAGGGAACCTACTTTATTCTTCTCTTTTGCTCCCTGGTCATGTGGTGAACAGTTTTGTTCCATCACACGCTCCTGCCATGATGCACTGCCTCACCCAAAGCAACAGGGAAAACCAACCTAGGAGTGAAACCTCTAAAACAGAGACAAAATAAACCTTTTCTTTTCATAAGTTGGCTATATCACTTATTTGTTATAGTAATAGGAAGCTGACTAACACAAATGGTTAATTTGGTCAAGGGATATGTGGACTGAGTACATAAGGATGTTGAGGAAGACATGTCACTGAAGACCTTTAAATACTTTTTGACCTTTGAAACACTGTGATTATATTACCTATACACTCTTTTAATTATTGTTTTTTTCACACTCTTCAGTAGATTAAGAAGCATCTCTGTCTTTTTTATTAAAGTTATTAACTTTAATTTAAAAAGAAATTTAATTTAAAATATTACAAGCCAAGTACAGTGGTACACACTTGTAATCCCAACAACTTGGAAGGCTGAGGCAGGAGGTTGCAAGTTCAAGGCCAACTTCAGCAACTTAATGAGAAGCTGTCTCAAAATAAAAAGGAATGGGAATGTAACTCAATGGTAGAGCAGCTCTGGGTTCAATCCCCAGTACCACACACACATACACAGACACACACAAAAAAATCTGAAATATCTCCATGTTAATTGACTATTCTACTATTGAGAACTCACCAACATAAGAAACCTTACCATCTTCCCACTGTCACATCAAACTTTTAGCTAAAACAATACCAAATGAGAGCCAGGAGTATAACTCAGGAGTAGAACACAGGCTTAGCATGTATGAAGCCCTGGTTTCAATACCAAGCACCAAAAAACCCATAAATTATTCATATATAAAGATAGATAGACACACACACACACACACACACACTATTTAAAAGCCTTTATGTGGAATGCTCTTCTTAGCCATCCTATCCTATTAGGATCTCCAAAACATCAAGCAAGCTCACACATGACCTTAAAGCCTCATAGAGGAAACATCAACTGTCCAAGACATAGTAAAACAATGAGAGTAAAGGGACAGGAGATTTGGTTAAAGATGAGCAATAGAAAGATGCCGAGTTGTCATTCCAGTCCAGAACATCTGAAGAAACACACAACTCTTAAAACTAACAGCTAAATGTCTTATAAGTGGTACAGTTTTGGTTGGCCATAGTTCTGTAAAAGTTTGCATCATTATCTTCCAATTTGCCCCAGCTGTTATTTCAAACTAGCTCTTTTTCTCAACTTTCTCATCTCTAGAGATAGACAGTAGAATTCAATACAAATAAAAATAATAGTAATAATAGCTAGGATTTATTGATTATTATATATAATGCATCTCCTACCTAGTATATATTTCAGGCTTAAGCTAAGCTAAGGTACTCATAGGCTCAAACAGATTCATTGTAAAATCAATAATTAATAATAAACCTAATTTTTAAAAATGTATCCCTTGAATAGATCTGTGGATCAGAGTATAGCAACACATTATAATGGTATGAGGCCCTAAAAGTATCCATGACAACCATGTTAAAAAATAGAGGGATATGAAGTATAAAAGGTTACATCTAAAATAGCTGATTACATGGTATGTAAACTTATTACAATTATATAAAAACATGTGCGTGTGGATGAGGCTCAGAAGATAATGTGCAAATTTTAAGATAGCTGTGTTAGAAGGGTGGAATTACAGATGAATTTTTTTCTCAAAATTTCAATCATTTTGCTATCTATATTTTTATTTTAATCTTATATTGGTCAACATGCAGACTGAGCCACATAACAAGGTCCAATGTTCTGAAGAATTAAACAAGATCGCAGTTTGTTTCTCTCACATATTACAGACTAGATACAAGCCATGCACAGCAAATACGGTGTGTTTTAGTCAGCTTTGTGATCAAAAGACCTTACAAGAACAATATAGAGGAGGAAAAGTTTATTTTAGCTCATGGTTTCAGAGGTTCAGTTCATGGTTGGCTGACTCCATAGCTCTGGGCACCAGGCAAAGCAGAAAAACATGGTGGAAGGGTGCAGCAGAGGAGAGTATCCCCTGACATAGCACCTAGAAGCAGAGAGAGCTCTGCTCACCAGGGACAAAATGTAAACCCCAAATGTATGCTGCCAGAGAGTTATCTCCACCAGCCACACCATACCTGCCTACAGTTACCACCCAGTTAGTCCTTATTAGTGGGTTAATCCACTGATTAGATTATAACTCTCATAACCTAATCATTTTACCTCTGAATCTTCTTGCATTGTCTCACACATGAGCCTGTATGGGATCTGTTAGTCAGCTTTTTCTACCATTGCTGTGACTAAAAGACCTGACCAGGACAACTGTAGAGGAGGAAAAGTTTATTTAAGGGCTCATGGTTTCAGAGGTCTCCATCCATAGATAGCAGACTCCATTCCTAGAGGCTCCTGAGGCATAACATCATGGCAGAAGAGTATGGTGGTTCAAAGTAGCTCACATGATGATCAGGAAGGAGAGAGGGAGCGAGAGACAGAGAGAGAGAGAGCGATCTCCCCTGGCCAAATAGCCACACCCCCATTGCCCACCTCCTCCAGCCATAGCCCACCTTCTTCAATTACCACTCAATTAATCCTATCCACTGACTAATCGACTGATTGGATTGTCTCACACATGAGCTTTTGAGGGACACCTCACATCCAAACCTAACAGGGGATACTCATATCTAAAGCATAACCAAATAGTTCTACTGTGTCGGAACTCAAGTGCCTATCTTTATTCTGCCTCCCTTCTTCAATTTGCTGATTTCACAACCAAATTTAGCATTATGTGAACATCCTATAATGATTTTTAGGAAAATATTTTTTATTTGTAAATGGACATGATTATTTTATTTATTTACTTTTATGTGGTGTGGAGGACTAAACCTAGAGCTTCACACGTTGTAGGCAAGCCCTCTACCACTAAGTTACAACCCCAACCCATATATCAGTTTATTTTATTTATTTATTTATTTATTTATTTATTTATTTACTTATTTATTTATTGTAGATGGTGTTAGGGTCTGTAAACAAGTCAAGATGGGGCCTGGCATTTTGCCAGAGGGAGTGGTTTGTGAAGTAATGCCAGCGAGCCATTAAGTGTGGAGATTCCTTATTGGTTGACTGCTGTATCTAGTTTATGTTAATTAAGATAAGCTGTGTGGAATGTATATATACCATTCCTGTCCAACAATAAATGGCTCCCACTCCTGCTGTATCAATGTACACAAGTTGCTCGCCACCCCCCCCATTATTTTGCTGCAGCTGGACTGCAGCAAGATGGATACCTTTATTTTATTTATTTTTATGTGGTGCTGAGGATGGAGCCCAGTGCCTCACAA
>NW_026000153.1:3884918-3887013 GCF_001458135.2 Marmota marmota marmota
TAGTCTAGGCATGTAGAATTTAATTATATTGAAATTTGGTTTCAACAAATTAAATATTTTACAATGCACCTAAAGTAATGACATGTTTCTTATTAATATTCAATATTTTTATCATTAAGCATTCTCTATTTTTTCAGAACTCATCACAAAATTTTTATCCTCTAATTCATGACCATTGGGGAGGTAACAGAAAAAGGCATCCTTACAATTAATGAAAGCCTTCAAAGTCTATTTCAATTATTTAGACTCAAAATATAATAGAATATTTTTAAAGTTGTAGAAATCTTTAACTGAGCCCATAATATCAAAAAATGTATTTTGAATATATGGTCTCTGTTATCCATTCATACTCTCAGTATCATTGGCAACATCATTGAATGTATTAAAGACTATGAACCTCCACCCTGGAAAATGGTTTATATTGAATATTATTGCAAGTTAATCTTCATTATCCCTGTCAGGGTCTAAATACCCAGATGAAACACAGTATCAAGGAGAAAACACCTTGCAACATGTAGTTCTGACCCAAAGAGAAAGAACATTTCAGAGCCTAGCATCTGTGAGAGTGAGTCTCTGGAACATAGTAATTCTTAAAAATTTGTTTATTAGATTATTGCCAACTCCTATGGTCATCTGTTGCAGAGGTCACCCAAGAAAACTATAAGAAGGTTCTGGGATGGATCAAACCAGCACTATGATGAATTCATGATACAGCTGTGGTCAAGGAAGGGGAACACAGGTTGTGAATATAGGAAAATACTATTCAAATTTTGGCTCCACTCTAGCTAGTCATGAAGAACTGGACATGTTTTTTACCTTCTTTGAGTTCAACCTCCTTGTTTGAAAACAGGCTATGATAATACCCAACAATACTGTTCTTAAGGATTACAAAACAACATTATGTGCCAAATGTCTAACATAGAAAGGACTCCTAATAAATATCTTTTGAATCCAAATTACAAAGAAGGCTTGGAGCAGTTTTAAATCTTCCATGCTAAAATGATAAAGAATCCTAAGACCCATTAGAAATCTGACATCTCTATTTAAAATAAGAGACTGTTTTTTTTTCCTTGTGGTATTTACAATGATCAGTACCTCAATTAAAAAAAAAGTCAATTCTAGACAAAACAAGACACTTGGAACCTGAGCTACAGATAACCTCACTTCTCAGTTTATTATAATAATATGAAGGTGGAAAATACTTGTAATAACAATTCATAGACAGCTTTGAAAGCCAGGTAGGGAGGAAGTTTGGGCTTTATACTGTAGGGGAAAAAGGAAATGGTTACTGTTTCTAAACTAGGGAATGACAATCAACTTAAAGAAAATCATTTTGATAGCAATGTGTAAACCAATTTAGTTAAGGTTAAAGAGTGAAGTAAACAGAATCAGTTAGGAGGCAATTAAAAATTCTAGACCAAAGTCACCTGACATTCAAATAGTGATGGTGGTGGTATTGATGTATCTGAGTTTAAAATAAATAAATAAATAAATTTACTGCCTATAAACTGCTCATAGAAAATGAGCAGTTTATCCTTCAGATGATAGTGTGTTTATCATACATTAGGCCCAGTTACCGCTTCACAAAATAATTCCTTCATGTAGTTGAGTTGATTGCTTTACATATAATTCTTAATAAGATGGATACAAAAATGTATCATAGTTTAAAACAGACACTTTAAGTAAGGTTTACTTATTTATTGTGACACAGACTCTACAGTTTTAAAGGAGGGGAGCAGAAAATGATATTGCAATGTCAAGGTATAAATTTGAGAGTGCAATGAAACAAATCAAAATTTTGGCTTAACTTTTTAGCTTATAAACATGTTAAGTTTTTAAAATGTGATTAGAATGGGAAACAGGTGTTGACACTGATTATTCTATCACAGGTCTGCGTGAATGCAGAAGGCTTGCTCGTTGTAGGGAATTGTGACCAGCATTTTAGTTATACAGGGCACAAGAAATCATCTCATTATTTGTGTTCCATTTATGCCTGGAAACTCATCCTCTCCAATATTGCCATGGTTTTCAACAAGCGAGATCATTTAGGCTTGCCATCTCAGGGGCTATTAGGAAATATTGGGTGGACATTACC
>NW_026000153.1:3896038-3898458 GCF_001458135.2 Marmota marmota marmota
TTTTGTTTTATTTGAGGGTTTTTGTTTTGTTTTTCTTTTCTTTTTGTACTTACCTCTATAACATTTTGATTGCCACCCACCTTTCCTTCCCTCTCCTTTTAAAGAAAAGAATTTAGATGATTTATAATCTAAACATAATTGTTAAACAGAACAATTAAAGGTGAGATGGGAAATCTAATATACAGACTATAATCCTGAACTTTTTCTGAGAAAGGCACCTGTTTGAGTATCTGATAAAAACTTTGTATTCTTTCCCCAGAAAATGCAAGTGAGCACATACACACACATACACAAACACACACACACACACACAAAACACACTTTTGCATGCACACTCAGGTACTTAGATACTGCCAATACCATTCCATAGACTACCACAGGGCAGGACAGGAAATGCAGATCAGGAAACTAGAATAAAATTATCAGCTTTATTAAACATGAAACTTAGCTCTAGTCTTTGTAGACAAACCAGAAGGAAGAATTCTAAGGACTGTAGAGATTCCAATGTTAAACTGAGAAACACAGATCAGGTTTTCAGGATACACATTTTAAGAGGAACTTGTTAGGTAGATGGACCTCTGATTAATTATTAAGTATTCAGTGAACAAAGTCTTTAAAGCAAAACTACTTTTCATATGACCCTGCTCATATTGTTCCATTAATAAATCTTGAAGGTATATTTATCAGATACTAATTTTTATGAGTAGTTATACCAGTCGAGCCTAGAGAATCTGGATTCTGTATCCAACCTGACACAACAAAAACAGCTTCCCTCTAGCAAAAAGCCCAGTCAGTCATAGGTACAAAAGTCCCTACAGAGGTCTTCCCTGAACCACAATTAAGAAGCTGCAGCATCTGTGAGGTCACCTGGGACATTGTGAAAATGGACTGACCTACACACCTGGTGGGCCTCACTTGTCAAGAAAGCAATTCTAAGCAGGGCAGCAAGAAACATATAAGTTGAAGAGACACAAGTAGAAACCATAAATAGGTTAGCATGGGACTGAAGTCTTGCCCTATTTGATTTTTCTGTACACCAGAGAATCCTATGGTTTATGCATTGATGTTTTTTCAACCATAAAGCTCTTAAATCAGGCATGTTACCTAGGAATGGAAACACTGATTCCATACCAAGAGGTCCATCATCATTGGGGAACAGAGAACTGGTTAGTAAAACCCACATTAAGGAAGGAAGAGTATTATTGTAGACTTAGAATAATACTTTCCACTACTTTCATTGGAAAGAAATGCACTGCCTGATTATGTTGATCCATCAAATCCTATTTTAGTGATCAGCAGCCAAAAATCATATACATTTGCCTTTTTTTGCAAAGAAATTGTCATGTAAGCTTTTCTGAAGCACCATGAAATAATGCTTTGCCAAGCCAGAAGAGCAAAATTTCTTATTAAGGTGCTTAAGAAAGAATGACCTGGAATCATCGGTCTAAAAAAAAATGTCAAAATACCCATTGTTTCCCTCCACATGTAGAGAGGTGGATTTAAGGAATTAACTTTGTGGGATTCAGTTAATTTTTGCACTTGGCATGGTATATGAAAAGAATTTCCAGTATTTGGACATGAAGGCTCTTAGTTAACTGTTCATACCATTGGCTGGGCCTTAATCAGTGGCCAGAATATTCTAAGAACAGCAACCTTTCTCCAGAACTTTCTTTTGAGTGACATCTGGGGTTAATTAAGTTTCTGTTCAGTCCCAGTGTTAGCTACAGATGTGAAGGTGTAAATGTGCTTTCCAGGAACTGTAGATTATATGGTCATGATGTAGACCACTTTTATTAGGAGCTCAAGTACCACATTTCCAGAAGTATGAAGAATGACAGCAAGGAAAAAAGCCTTTAGAGCTTAAATTACAACCACATCTAATGAACTCAGAGGTGTTTTTCACTTACAAGGGTATTGCTTTTCAACTCCTGTAGCTTAAATGAATCTAGTGATCATAACAGTAAATATGGGTTCCAAAGGTATCCCAAGAGGTATCATTAGTCACATATTACATCCTTTTCTAATTTGTACACTTTCCATGTTTCAGGGTTTCACAGTACTGCTGAAACCTCCAGAATTTCATGTTTCCCTCAGCAGTCTACAATAACCCTTAGTCTGAATGACATGTATTATTTCCCCAGCAAACATGTGATGTGGGAAGCTTAGTAAAAGATTTATTATAAGAAACGGCTCGATGTTTTATTTCCTCCCTTAATTGAATACATTATTGCTCTGTGTTTAGAAATGCTGTGTTGATGTATTACACCTCAGAACAACTATGCACATGCCATCTGCAGCAGGAAGGTTTATTAGACTACAAATCAGGATACAGATGTTGGAGGGAAAGCTACGTATGCTAAGTCGTAATACATTATGACACATTTTAAATCTATAAATCATGGTGGTCCAGCAGGTTTTTA
>NW_026000153.1:3899606-3905945 GCF_001458135.2 Marmota marmota marmota
AAGATGCTATTGAAAACTTACAAGCCTATTTCCTCAGTTCAACTTTACCATTTTAATCCTCTGCAGGATGCAGGGGTAGGGAAAAGTTGTACTCTTTTCTTTTAGAATTTGCTATCCTATACATACATTGTTCTCTGAGAAAAAGTAACTATATTGAATACAAAATAAGGCTGGGGATGTGGCTCAGTGGTTGAGTGTCCCTGAGTTCAATCCCCAGTACCAAAAAATAAAAAGCAACTATATTGATTTAAATTTATAGCAGTGATTATGAGGAAGTGTGTTTCAATATTTTGAAATCTTTTTGGCCAGCCAGGCACTAAATTTGCTACCATGGTTGTGGAAGTGCAGACATGTAAAGAAAGAACCTCTCTTTTGTGCTTATACAGTGATATTTTAGGTGCACAGCCTTAATCCTGTATAAAATCTGAGTGGGTGAAGTTGAAATAAATTATGTGCAATTTAGCTTCAGCATTAACTGAATTTTAATGCATTATATTCTTTGGAAACCAATTGTTAATATAGAGCTATATTAACATATGTGAATTATATAAGTATCTTAATTATTGAATACTTCCTAGCTACCTGTCAGGGCCGATGTTAAAACTAAAATGCAGCTTAAAAATTTCTTAGTTGCTACTCTACTATTTCCACTCTCATTTTACCATATTTTTTAAGATGCTGCTTCAAGTTGAGATTATCATGCTCTTTACACTTCAATGCCTGTGTGTCTTCTCTTGATTAGCCAAAGAATTTACCAGAGCCTTTTATATATGTCTTGATTGCAAAAATTCCAAATAATGTTAACTATGAAGCATACCAAAGTTTGGCTCATAGAAATGCACCAAAGGATAAGCAAACTAAGTATTTTTACTATCCTATGATAACAAAGGACAAAACAAACAGATCTTCCTTTCAATTTACTCTTGGCATCCCAGCTGTCTATTTTGAACGAATCTTCAGCACACCCCAAGAGATGACAAAATAGGGAGCTAAGAGCTGTTGAGAATAATGCAAAGATTTTTTTTTTCTCTCTAAGACTTCCCTAGAAAATAATCTAAAATGATTCTTGTTCTGAGAATGAAGCCTAATCACTCAGAGAATGGCTGTTTTGTTCCTGGGTATTCATCTATGAGGGTGGAGGTGTTGAGGGCCACAGCCGAGTCGGGATGACGCATGGCATTTTTGCCAGAAGTAGTTGTTGAGAGGTGACCCCCCCCACTGGCACCAAGCCCAAATTTGGGGGCCAACAGAGATGAAGCAAAGAACCTCATCCCCCCACTTGGTGCATAGGCC
Organism: Marmota marmota marmota; assembly: GCF_001458135.2. Taxonomy (NCBI): domain Eukaryota; kingdom Metazoa; phylum Chordata; class Mammalia; order Rodentia; family Sciuridae; genus Marmota; species Marmota marmota. The sequence continues at coordinate 3,900,900 of NW_026000153.1, forward strand.
TATCCACAAGTATGGCTGTATGCTGGACCGGTACTCAGTGACGGGTAAGATCCAATTGCAGTGGTACCAACCTAAGACAGGAGGCTGACGCCTTGAGGTCAGCTCATGCGATGACAGGTAAGAACCATATGTAGTATTGGACAGCCTAACAGGCACGGTCCCTAAGCCACATGCTTGGTGTTTAATTAAACAGAAGGGAGGAGATGCTGAGAGCCATAGCCGAGTCCGAATGACGCATGGCATTTTTGCCAGAACGGAGTGGTTGAGAGGTGACGCCAGCAAGCCATTGAGATGATAATGGTTATGTTAAGCTGTGTATATTAGACCTTTACTGTCCACCTCGGCCTGCTACTTTGGAGTTCTTGCAGGAGTTCCCATTGGTTGTGGAAGTGCTGGAGGAGGGATTTCCAGTTCGTGGTTCCTGGAGGAGCCACATGTGTGGCGTTCGGGAGAATTCCCAGGGAGCGTGTGTGGAGTGTGCTGGTGGAGTTCAGAAATAAAGTTTGTTCCTCTTGAGTGGCTCGTGATTTGTGCCCAGCCAGACTGCGGCAGGAGGAGTGCCAGCAGTGGTAAGGGAGGACAAGGATAAGCCATCCCTAGGTGGCATGCTACCCAACATCAAATAGTTTAAGAGCTCAGACTTGTGATGTCCTGTGTTTTGCAGTGTGTACACATCAATTTGAAAAGTGCTGTATAATTGTCCTGTAAAACTTGAATTTTACACTTACTAGGTGTATTACTTTCCTACCACTTCTATAACAAGTTATCCCAAACTTGGTGGCTTAAAACAGCTGTGATCCACTGAACGTTTGTGTCACCCCCAAAATTCTTATGTTGAAACCCTAATCCTCAATGTGATGGCATTTGGAAAAGGGCCTTTGGAAACTAATTAGGTGACAAGGGTGAAGCCCTTTTAGTGGCATCAGTGCCCTTAAAAGAAGAGACAGGGTTTGCTTCTTCTCTCCTTGTTTTCTACCATGTGAGGATACAAGCAGACAGCCATCCANACCAGATCTGATCTGAAGCCTCTCTCCAACAGTCACCCAGGAGCTGATTAAACATGAATATATTTTGCTCTTCAAGTGGCTAGCTTCTGTGCAGTATGTCACCGCTCTTCTTTATTGTCTTTCTAATAATACTAGTTATGTTATAGGCTAATTTATTACATTAAGGAACATTTGAAGGGGAAAGTTTCTAAATTAAAGCTTGCTTAGTATAATTACAAATTCCTGCTATCAACATTATCATGAAGATAACTTAGAACTAGCATAGCATGCCTAGGCCAGTCCAGATCCTTGGCAGTGAGACACAGTTTCTTTAGTAGCCAACCTCCAATGGGTTCCCTTTGAAAAGACATTTGTTGTTTGTTCTGTTAGCTGTTGAATCCAATCTTTGCATACTTGGATGCATAAGTATACAAAATGGAAATTTTTATTCTAAGTTATGTGCAATACTTTGCATATAGAACAAGAGTTGTTTAAGTATATGTGGGAAATTCAAATGTACTTCCTCTCTAAAGAAAATTAATCTGAGAACGAGGGTCTAGTTTGAGATCATATAGAAAGAGCTGTCCTGTTCTCTCCTCATACCCTCCCAATCCCCTCATTAACATGAAGTTGTCACCAGACTTAAACATGATGGAATAAGAATGGTATTTCAATAAAAGATCAAATGGTTAGAAATCCCCCCCTAATAAACAGGTTATTCTTTCATTCCTAAGTCAATGAACCAGCAAAACCAAGACTACATTCAAACTGGCAAAACCTCCTGTGCTTTTAGATTCTGTGAAAAAGTTAAAGGATAAAAGAATTCTTCCATATTCTTTATGCAGTTTTCCATAAGAGTGCTCATTAAATGATGTTTATACATAAGGATGACAGCATGTTTAGATTGTTCCACTGCTTAGCATTGGAAGGGCAGTGCCCTGGAGTCTTCCTCGGGTTCAATTTTGAATAAACAACAGTCCTTTTGGTTTACGGTGTACTAATTTGGCTCAAACCGTACCATGAATTACTCTTGTATGAAGGCTGCCATAAAACAAAAAAATTACTGCAGAATGCTCCACTGGCAGTGAGCGTCAGTGCAAGCTAATGCAAGCAAGTTTTACGCAAGTTAAAACAAACACTGGAGAATTGGGTGTGAAAAAAATATCAATCAGGTGTGTCCATCTGACCGCTGTAACTTTAAAACTTCTGAAGAGTAAAAGCCAGTTTTTGTCAAGGTCACTTACTGCTCACAAAAAGCTGTTCAGCCTCAACAAAAATACCCCCACCCTCAAAATGAGAGCAAAAATTGACGTTCAAATAGGTGTGTTTCATATTCTACCACCTGGAAGAGGCAGGGTTTTCCATCTAACGTGAGATTCCTAGGTCTTTATTCCTCTCAAAAAAAATACTGTTCTCATAAGCTCAAAGGCTTCATTCAGACAAAGAAGATATTTGGAGAAAGAATGGTTCTCCATATCATTGACATCTCCTTGAGAACTCTTTCCTTGTGATTTTTATTGGAGGATGGCACAAAAACAGGCTGGTCCCCCAGGCAGTTGTGTCTCCAGCATTCCTCAGAATATAAAAACTCTCCTATTAGCATTAAATCTGAGCAAGATGTCTTCATATTGTCCTTGTTAAAAAAACACATTTGCCTCCTGTAAGGATTAACACCATTCGCTGATATTTAGATCAGCCCTCTCAATCTCCATTTTACTCTCTATTTGGATTTCTCCAGAGCACAGAGTCTGAGGTTCAGACTTGGCCTCATCATTTACTAGTTGTGTGACTCTGGTTGGCTTATACTTACATAGTGGCCTTTTCCAGAAAATTCCAAGAAATATTATAAAGGTGATCTAGACACAGAAACAGCTTATTGGAAGCAGTAGAACAAAATGGTGGGCTGGGAGTTCATAACCAAGGAATTGGAAATATTCACAGTTTCTGATTGTGGCAGCAAGCTGGGAAGGTCAACTTAAGAGTTTCCAAATAATAAAATAAATATGATACTAGGATGCCCAGTGCTCAGTACAGTGCCTGACACACCGTAAGAGCCCAACAGATGTTAATTACTTTTTCATTTGATTTTTATGAGGCTCTGGAAACTGACAAAAAGAATGAAAAAAAAGAGGTAGGAGACCACCAAAGGAGAGGGATGCACTGACTGAAGGATTCTTTAGTTTGCTGTGCAAAGGAAAAGAACCCCATAGCCCTCTGCAACGGAGGCACTAGAGTATGAGATTGGCCAGGGATCCCTGTCCCTTCTAATTCAATGTGGTGAGGGTCTGTGGATCCTGTTGTACTAAGTTTCCAGGAGTCCCCTACCCACCTCCAATCTGAGTGTGCAGGCATCTTTGGATCCATTGGTGCATGGACCAGACCCTGTGCCTCCTCTATGCAACACCATTTCTTCCTTCTTCTTTGGTAACAAAACTCCAACTTACATTCGGGTTATTGGCAGAGATCCCTTGATTTCAGGAATGGGCAGCTAATGCTTCAGCAACAAGGAATAAGCTGAAATTGGTCTAAATCAATCATAGTAATTAATCTTTTTCCCCTTCTTAAGGAATTAGCCAAAGAGTGAACACGTGACTCAATCCTGGCCAATGAGATCCAGGGAAATCTATAGAAAGGCTTCACTAAATAAAAAAAATAAGAGTGCACAAGGAGAAAATCTCCATTGGTCTTTTTCCTGTCCTGAACATACACATGGGGCTGGGGCCACAAAAACTATGTTCTGGCCAGGGAAATGACAAATTTGTCCCTGAAATTATTACATTCCCAAACCAGCAACTGCCTACCTCTAGAATTCTTGTTATAATAAGGAATATGAAAAATATGAAATTCCAGATGTGTAGGCCTCTACAGATGAGTTTCCTATTTCTTGCAATCAAATGCATTCTGATATAGTGCTGTGTTTGCTTATTTGTTACCTCTACCTGAACCATCTGAGAGCTAGGTCCCAAGCCTTTTCTCTTACTAGATTTGAGTAAAGATTCTAATAATCAATCACAAGAAATTAGTCTATTGATCAGCTGCTCTGACATATACAATATATGTATGCACACTCACATATATAAAATATTATGTCCTGCAATTAGTATTTTGCATCCAATTGATTTATAAATTGAAAACACAGGTTAAACACAAAGGTAGAAACAAAAATCCAAGGCCAAGCATTGGAGCACACATCTGTAATCCCAGCTACTCCAGAGGCTGAGGCAAGAGGATCACAAGTTCAAGGCCGGCCTGGGCAACTTTGAGACCCTGTCTCAAAATAAAAAGGGTAAAGTCTCAGTGGTAAAGTCTCCCTGGATTCAATCCCCAGTACTGGAAGAAAAAAAAATCACATGCCTGTATATGGTCCTTCACACTCCCCCTCCCCCAAATCAAGCCTCTCCTGTGATTTTCTGATGTGATATTGGAATCCTTTGTTAGAAGAATTCTATTCATATTTTGAGCCTGTTTCTCTGCCCAGTATTTGTCAGATTCTCATGCCCATAGGCTGAATTTCTGTTCTAAACTGGTTGCTCCCCAACTAGAATATAAGCAATGGGAAGTCAGGGAATTGCTATGGCTTTACTGAGTTATCCCTAGCAAACTAAACAGATTCTTGCTCACAGCAAGTGCTTGATAATTATTTGTTGAATGAATGAATGAATGAATGAATGACTCTGAGAGAACTGTCCCTAACTAGAGATTTCTGCTGTTTCCTGATCAACACATCAAACACCTTGGATACTGATATCCACCTAAACCTATTTACATTTGCCTTACCTCTTCAAATGTCACATAAGGACTGTTGGACACCCCCTCACCATTGATCTCTTCTATTTCCACCTTCTTTCTTTTCCCTGCTGGTTTATGCCGGTGAAGCCTTGAGATGCCAAGCTCTCTGCTGAGCCTGTCTAAAATTCACCTTGATAAATGAGACTTTAGAGAAGTTATAACACCATAAAAAAGGCAGAAGATCTTTAAAAAATGGAACACTGAAAATAAACTTTATCTCTTTTGTTTCTCCAAATGGCCAATAAGTACATGAAAAGATGGTCAACTTCAT
>NW_026000153.1:3906483-3922877 GCF_001458135.2 Marmota marmota marmota
GGGGCAATAAACAGCAATGAAAACCAGAGAAGCCAACACCTAACCCAGAAATTTGACCTAAGAGGCTGTCCCCATGTGAAGAGCATTGGTCACAGCTCCTGTTTGTTTATTTTTTTAATACCTTTATTTTATTTATTTATTTTTATTTGGTGCTGGGAATTGAACCCAGTGCCTCACAAGTGCTAGGCAAGGGCTCTACCCCTGAGTCACAATCCCAGCCCACAGCGCCCATTTCTTAGGAGGCCGTGGCAGGTCTGCATTCTACTAGGACAGGTTGGTTTTCAGAATCCCTGTTTTCTTGGTGAATTAATTTCCTACCTGCTACTTCACTGGCATCTCGTAACAGATTCCTTTAAAATTTTCTCCATCCTCTACTAAGGCTGAGAAAATTTAAGCACTTTGCCCAATGTCACAGAGTAAGTGGTCCAACCAGGATTTTAACCCACACAAAGTTGTTCTCAATAATCACTCAGTATTTTCACCCACTACCCTGATACAATTCCAGGCATAGTTAGGAAGCAACCCAAAAATGTTGGTTTGGGGTACCCCAACCATTTACTTTACTTTCCAAATACCATTTCCCTAATGTCTTCTCAAATCTAGCTTTAGAAAACTTTCTCTATCCTTGGGTGAAAATCAGCTAAATTGATGGCTTTCCCAGAATATCTTCAGTTTAATAACAACCAATAATTTGAATGAAAACAGTGAAGATTTAACCATAGATTTTTCTGACGTTATTTAAGAGGGATGTTGGTTCCAAGTATGACTGAGTGGATTTAGCAGAAACACTTGAACTTGGAAAATATGAAAGACACTTCAGAAAACCGAAATGAATAGAACTGTGACTCAAAAAGGATTTTTTTTTATCCAAGCTCCTAATTTTAATCAGCAAATGAGTGGTTTCAAATTCCCATAAAACAAGCCATTTGAGGGGCTAACTTAATGAAAAATAGGAAAAACAATAGTGTTATGATGTTCCAAAAGAGGAGTTTAAGAAAATGGTCATTCAGCCAAAAGTCCTTTATTCTTGATTTAAAGAAGGGGTCGGGTGGGGGGAGCCCTGCTTTTTAAATTCTTCTCAGTCTAGTTTCCCTGACAAACCTGTTTGATGGGCATCAGGGACCTGAGGCAGAGCTTCCAGGGAAAAAGTAGCCATCACTCATGCTTCATTGGATTTCTATGACAGAATGATCACGTTCTGTAGAACTGGCATAAGCACATCATTATTAAACCTTGCTTTAGCATTTCTTAACTGATCACGGATGCTGCGGTCCTTGGTGGCTCCTCTCTGCTGGCACTGTTTGTAGTTATTTGACCTTTTCTCAGTGGATAATCCACACAAAAAGCCCTAATTACTTCCCCAGCTTTGACCAGCCAGCAGTGTGAATAATCAATGACACTCATTTAGGCATTGCACAATCAGATGCTTATGGTGTTTAAAGAACATTTTTCCATTGACCTGCCACAGCTGTAGGACAATTACAAGCAGTGAAGCTGCTGTTGTAATCACGAGATGACCAGGTGACCTTGTGGGCTTAAAGTTGATGACTGGGGCCTTGACTGGGGCATAGTCATGATACAGAACATATTTGGGGAGAGAAAGGAGGCTTCATTGTATACTAATGTGACATGCTCAGCCCCAAGAGCAATGTTCTGAAATATTGACAAATCGCAAGACTCATATTGGCAGGTAAAATTCAGTGTTTGTATCCATGGTTTCAGCTACTTCTGCCCATTGTACATAAAACAGTAAATAAATAAGATTAGGGGGGAAATGGAACTCTAGGCACACCACTTTCTACATTTTTTCTTAAGGTAACTGTGAAGATAAAGTAGAAATAAGTTGGCTTCCTATCAAAATAGAGATTTAAAGATTACTAGGACACTGTGAGGCCCTGATTTCAATCCCAGCAAAGAAAAAAAAACTTACTAAGATGTTAAATTTCCTAACATATCCAAAAGGCAATAAATCCTTATCAAGTCTAAGACCAACGTTCCCCACAGAGATCACTATTTTAAAAATGTGAGGTCCGTGGTCCTTTGAAATTATAACTAATCATCAAATTACATATAAAGCTGAATTATAACATAAACTGTAGGAAAATGGAATATGTATAACATTTCCAAGTGTGTTTCTGGTAACATTACTCTGTTGAAAATTCTTTGGAAACAAGATGCATCATCTAACATTTGGGAAGGGCGGTATACAATATTCTTAGAGATTTGCAATGTAGCGTAAGTGTTCTGGAATGTGATTTTCAAAACAACTTTGGGAATACTAATATACAGTTCTTTTTTTTTCTTGTTATTACCATCTTATATGAAAACAGAATTTGTAAATATCGGTTCCTGTCTCAACAATGGGAATGAGTAGATTTTCTACTTTATTTGAACTTCTTTAAATTTTTCATAAGGTTGTGCACTTATTAAAAGAAACACAAAGTAAGAGCAGTAAAAACAAACAAGAAAACAAACTGGTAGGACAATGAAGCAGCTATGTTCCTGGCAGAAAAGATGAAATAAATGTCATAAATTGGGGCACAACCAAGAAGGGCTTTGCAATAGAAAAGGTTCCAGATAAAAGAAAAAGGAGGGAAGGTAGGAAGGAATGGCAAAGACCACCCTCTCCTTTTCTAAACTCCAAAGCTGTCCTGATTTAATCTGGCAAAAGAAGGCAAAGCAGTTCATCAGCATGCAGCTGACGATTTATCCAGCTTGCTGTCAAAGACAGCACTGTCTAAAGACACAGTCGAGAATGAGGAAAAACAGGCAAAGGCGGATGAGTGAGACAAGAAGGCAAACCACTGAAAAAACATACATGGCAAAAAGACCGCACATTTGATGGTGTGATCTTGATTAACCCCAAGACAGCTGACGCTTTCAGTTTAGGTCTCCTGGAATGCGTAACCCAAGTTTTAACAGATACTAGCAGAATGCAATACCGAATTTTTGCAGCAAATGAGCTAGTTTAGAAACACCATTTTTAGCTTCAGCAGACATGGTGTGAGGCCTGCTTGGGTGATATGCATAACTCTTTCCTAGCGCATATCTTATGGCTTCATTGGATGCTGAGATGTCTGGGTTCAGCAGCATTGCAGGATTAGAGGAGACCTACCTCTGATACTCCAGCATTGTCCTTCAACAACCCAGTAATTCCACATGACTGGTTCCAGCTTATAATGTCTCTGGGAACTTTTTTGGCTTTTGAAATCCACTGATTTCCTCCAGCAACATTCATTTTTACATGTTGCCAAACTGTCAAGGATTAAGGTCAGTAGTGATAGGAAGTTAGAAACCTAAGGGGTAAGGGATGGGAGGCAGAGGCAGCAGCATCAGAAACATTTACTTAAGCAAATTGCTGACCAAGTAACTTCTGCCAGTCTGAAAACTCAACCTTGTAATTAAAGGCATACCTGCAAGTGTGGCAAGACAGTGTGGAGCATATGAGGACTGCTAACCCGAGCCATACATTTTACCTCCTCCAACCCTAACATGGCTGTGTATGACCTTTACAAACTGGTAGCATGTTAGATCCCATTGAATCTAAGCAAGAAATTTCTAGAAGAATAAACTCAAAAGAAAAGTGTTGAGAAGGTAGACACCTAGGAAGTAAAATACATGAACCCCTAAGTACTAAGAAACTGAAAGTTTGAGATTTGATATGTGGGATGTATACTATATGCAGCCAATATCATTCTAAATGCTTGATGTAAGAGGAAACTGAGACACAGAAAGGTTAAATGACTTGACAAAGATCATAGCTAGTATGTAGCAGCATAGTTTATGAGGAGCGATCTTCTAAATTCAGAAGCTTGTTTAATTCCATACAGGGTGTGTATGTGTGTATGTGTGTATATATATATATAACTGAGCTATCTACAAATATCTTGTTACATGCAATATATATATATATATATATATATATATATATATATATATAATTCTCCTTAGTATAAGAAAATACCAAGTTTACTATAAGTGGCATAAAAGCACAAAAAAAGAGGAAAAAAATAATTGTAAACAAACAAAAACCCTAGAGTTAATTATCCTATTATGTATGATAACAATTATTGTTAGTTGTGTTGATCGAGTTGAAAAAATACATTTCATTGATATCATTCAAAATTCAAACCCAAATCAGAAATAGCAAGATGGTTAGGTTAAAAGTATTTACCCCACATTTGTGCCTACTTAAGGTTGAAGTTGGAATCTGCTCGGCATTATCTGAATAATCAAATTATTCAACACGTATTTTCTTGGTTCTCCTTTGATGAAACTGCTGTATACAAAAGAGGAGTTTTTACATTCAGGATGGGTTCCTGCATGACTGAGGAACCAATTCAAAGCAATGTGTCTTAAACTTGCAGCAATTTAGCGATTCGTCACTTGTTCATATTTTCATTAAACCATCAAAGCTTCATGATTTAAACACAATTTTCTTTTTCTAATCAGTCAGCATATCTGAACACTAAAGCTTGTTTGGTTTTCTCAGGGCTTTGGACGGTTGTTTGCTTTAAGGAATTTGGTCTCTTTTATAAAGTTAATAGAGTTTGGGAAAGGTGCGGTAGGAATACTTCTGACAATGTAATGAGTTTGTTTACCAAACATTGCCAGGAAGAGATCTTGGTCAATCTCAGAGCATTTATCCACAGGAAGCCAAAAAATCTGAATGTCACTAATGTATTTTGCATGTTTGATAAATGCTAAAATTAGCTAAACTATATAAAATATTCACAACGTTGTTCTATATAAAAATTTATCCCAAATTCCAGTTTGGCTTGCCAAGAACAAATCTCTGCTCAGTTCCTTCACTGTAACTCCATCTCATATCTCGTGACCTAGTAAGGTAGTTCCCTCAGCAAGAGGTAGTAGGGTTTTTTGGTTTTGTTTTGTTTTTGTTTTTGGTGCTGCGGATTGAACCCAGGGCTTTGCACATGGTAAGCAAACAATATACCACTGAGCTTTACCTCCCAGCCCAAGAGGTAAATATTCTAACACCTAGTAACATGACTAAATTTGAAAATAGGAAGGAAATGTTTGGGACATGTATTCCCTTAAGATGATCCAAATTATGATCAAAGAGTCATCTAGGGACAGACTTTTCATGCACTCCTGTGTAAGAATTGTTAAAACCAAACTCTTCTGACTCTTGGGAGTACATAACAGCCTGACTACTCCTTCTCCAGGTCACACCCCAGTTTTTTCTCTCCTACAATGTTCAGGTCTCAGGGCATCAGCCTGTTAACCATTCCATATTTATTTATATTTTATTAGTTGTTGATGGACCTTTATTTATTTATATGTGGTACTGAGAATCAAACCCAGAGCCTCACACATGCTAGGATAGCACTCTACCACTGAGTTGCAGCCCCAGCCCCAACCATCCCATGTTCTAGGAATGGTTCTGGGGCTACAAGTTGCCATTCAATCCTAGGCAGTTCTGTAACAACCTAAAGATTATCAAAACCAGAGGTGCCTAAATTTTCCTGGGTCATAACACTATGAATGTCTTAGTCATTTTTTTCACATTACTTCTAGGCCAAAAGCAATGATAAAAGGTCTCATTTATTACATAGTTGGATCCAAACATTTAACAAGTATTTATGTCCTAACAATTTAGTAGCTGATTAAACACACACACACACACACACAAACACAAATTAAAAGAAAAATCATATTTTTGCTTAATTCTTAATCACAACTACTTCCTAATAATGTACATTTGTTCAGCACTGCACATCACAAACTTGGAATCAAATTGGACATTACCACCCTCTTTTCTTGTTCAATACTGATCTTTATGTAATAGTTGCTTTTCATCCTAGCAATAGCCAAAAGGCCAGATGTACATCATGAGCTAATGTTTCAACTATCTCAAGTTCTTATTTTGCCTGGGGTCTGAAAAGTGTCAAGTATCACTATTGCCCTTGAAAATATTCTGCAATACCCCTGTGAGTTCATTGCTTCACCCCAAGGCACCTCAATGCACAGTTTTGGAATTGTGAATCTAATTAAATATCTCATTTCATGGAAAAGCAAAGTGATACCAAGAATAATTAAGGAACTTTTCTGAAATCATGCAGCTAATTATAAACTAAGTCAAAATAAGAGATTGGGTTTAGGACATTGAGAAGCTATCCCATGTTCTTACATTTAACTAATCCATACATTTGAATCAGTTAAAACTTGAATCCTCAGAGTAAACATATGGATTTGAAACTAACCCCATCTCCCAGGGTACTCCTGTCTTCACATTCACTATTACAGTTTCCTCAATGTATTGATTTAAAAAAAAAAAAAAAAAGGTGCAAGGAGGTAAGGGACTTACCTAAGAACACAGAATTACAGATCCAAGAATAACATCCTATCCTCAGACCTTCTGTCCAGGATTTTCTTTATACATCATAGTTTCCTCCTCCCCTATCTAGAGGCCCTCTTGGTCTCTCCTCAAACTCTATTTTCTTCCTCCTTATTTCTCCTTTGTTCTTTACTATATTCGACTTCCAGAGACCTAATGTTTTATCAGATATAGTTCCAACACAATTTATCTTAGATATTGTGGTAGAAGCTATTTAAACCCCAAATTCATTTCTCCCTTCTTTTTTGTAAAGGAACACACAATATTGTACATTGTTGAGTTATATACAATAAAGGTAACATTTTCCTGACTCCTTTGTAACTAGATATTAAGATTGTATGTATGTGTATATATATACACATACATACATATATAATTAATTTCTGCTATGGGACATAGTTAAAGCAATGCATGTAATTTCAGGAAAGCATCCTAAGAAGACAAAATGTACCCTTTTCCCCTTCCTTTGGCCTGCTGGCTGGAGTTCAAAGAGTCATCTTGGACCATAAGAAGGAAGGCACACATTGAGATAGGTAAAACATCATTAGAGAAAGAAATTAATTCTTGGTCTTGGGCCTCCTAACAAACCCTAGACTGCTTGCTTACCTCTGGATTTTATTTATATAAGGAAGAAACAGAGGAATTAAACCACTGTTATTTGAGGGGTTTTGTCAATACAACTTAAACCTAGTACTAATAAATATAAACTACCACCATAACACTATAACACATAATATGCTTTAGAACAACTCCTGTAGATTCCCACTATTATACATTTGAAACATGTAAAACCTTAGGACAATAACCCTAGATATCTGTCAAAAAGAATATGAAGCCAAACTCACCATTACCTCCCTGAGGATTAAGCTATTTACCAATACCCTATGCCTCACATAGAGGAGTATTTTATAAGTCAAATGATTTCTGATTAAATATATAAAGAAGTCAACATGTTTTCATAAGAGAAATTCTCATATAAAATTAGTCCAGTTTAAAATGACAAATTGAATACTTCGACTTATCTCTATTCTTTCCTCCAACCCTACAATGACAGAAGAGTTTTTAAACCCTAAACTCACAGGCGAACAACAATGCGAGGAGCATTGACATCACTAAATTTTGGAATCTAGAAAACAGATGAATAAGCAATAAGACTCCAAAAAGCCGAATCCTAATATGCAGTGGGAATAGCAAAGAAGCTGCCTAACTAACTTCCTTTAAAAACAACAACGATTTCCAGATAGCCCAGGAATCAACATTAAAAATCACTGGAAGTGAAGAGGTGGATCAAAGAGCTAGTCTTTCCTCAATTTCATGCAGCTAGACAATCACCCTTCTCCAATCTCAGCACAGGACAAGATATGCTCCAGAAAAGATAAAATTCAAGAACTCGGGTTTGATAGAATCCAGGCATAACTGAGATAGAAGTATCATACTAAAAAAGAGAAAGTTTAAATGAAAGTTTACATACTAAACTTTTAAAAATCCAGCCCACCTACCCTATTCCACTTCCAGAATGCTAGCCAGAGTTGTAGGATTCTTTTGGGGGAAATATGACTATCCCAAAATGACATGCCTAAAGTCTTTCATTTTGGTGTGTTCCCTAAAACAACAAAAAAAAAAAGAGCCAGGGGTATAGCTCAGTGGTAGAGCACTTAAGGGTTCAGCCCACAGTCCACACACACCCATACCCACACAAGCACAATCTAAAAAGTAAAAAAAAAAGTAGGTGAGAGACGATGGAAAAGGCAGGAGAGCAATTCAGGACATCTAAAACCTGCTAATGTGAAGTCCAAAAAGTGTTTGGAGAAAATAATTCAAAAGAACTTCTTAGCACTTTGAAGACAGGAGTTTCCAGAATGAAAAGGTCCATAAAAGTCGGGCACTGTGGCACACTTCTAGATCCCAGAGTCTCAGAAGGATGAGGCAGGAGGATTGCAAGTTTAAAGCCAGCCTCAGCAACTTAGCAAGACAGTAATTCAGCAAGATCCTGTCTCTAAATAAAATATAAAAAAGGGCTGGGGATGTGACTCAGTGAGTTCAATCCCCTGTACCAAAAAAAAAAAAGGAGGGGGGTGGGGGAGGGGAGAAAAGATCAATGAATGAAATTAAAAATTAAAAGGTAAACCCACACACCTCTGTTTAAAAAAAAATCATTATGAATTTCTGAAGCTTAGGGCAAAGAAAAAAATGAAAGATTTTGGATTTATAAAAACAACACAAATTTGAGAATCAGAAGGGTATGAAACTTCTCAGTAGCAATAATGGAAGCTGGCAAACAATGAAGAAATAAATGCCTTCAAAATTGTAAATACGATAAACGTGAAGGGGAAAACATGGACTTCATGTTTTGAAGTTTGATGTTTGAAGATCTCAAACATTTCTCAAGAAGCATTAGAAATACAATCTATCAAAGTAAAACTATAAAAATGGGAAAAAATAATATCCAGGAAATAGGGGACTCAACACAAAAGAAAGGCAGAGATAATTTTCTGAAGCAGGAGTCAGCCACCTAGGGCCTACAGGCCAAATTCAGCCTGACTCCTGTTTTTATATGAACCAAGAACTAGAAATGGTTTTTAGAATTTTAAGTGGTTTTCAAAAATAAAAAGAATATTTCCTGACATAAATTTCACATAAAATTTAAAATCCAGCATTCATAAATAAACTTTATTCATAAATAAAGTTCTATTGGAACATAGTCACATTCATCCACGTACGTACGTATCTTCTGTGGTTATTCTCGCGCTGTAATGGCCAAGTTGAGCAGATGTGCCTGAGACCATGTGGCTTCAAAAGCCTAAAATATCTCTTTACTTGGCTTTCCTCTGGAGGATGGTGAAGGAAGATCCCAGAAAGTAACTGGCCCAAACTAGAACAGATCAGAAATCTAAAGGAGAGACTTCAATGACGACAAAAGGGTTTGCAATAAAAGATCTGTTTGATTTGGAGAGGATTTGAGGATAAATGGTCATAAGTGCAGAGAAAATTAAATCAACAAAAAACAAGGTTATTAAAATAAATTATTTTTTTAAATGATAAAGTCAGAAAAATTATTATGGTACACTACATGGTTTAGCTGTGAATAGCATTTATGTAGTCATAATAATGTAAGCACTGAATATTAAACAAAATGACAATATAATTATATAAGGAAAATTGGAAAACTAGAAATGTATCAGGCAGAAATGAGAATCCTAGTGGAAACAGGAATAGAAGAAAGATAAATTCTTATTTTCCACAATCAATAGATAGGTCCCCCAAAATAAAAGAAGTAGCAACATAAGATTTAGTGATGTAGAGTCAATACCAAGAGAAACAGTTGCAAGAGTTAAAAGTGGTTTCCTTCAGTGACTGGGAAATGAGATTAAAGAAGGGGACAGAAAGAGACAGGACTAGCCTGCTATTTATCAAAATAAAGCTTATGGACAATTTGATTTTTAAAACTAAACTTATAACCTTGATACAAATAAAAACTGAATTTGATATTAATGCCCCAAAAGAAAAATTCTTGCATAGATTTCTAATTGGTTGACATGATTTACCAGGTAAGTTTTTCAAATAAAGATTATTAACATACCTGGTTTGAGAATTTAAAACTGTTTATGAAGTAAAGATCTTAGTTTACTTACTAACATTAACTAACATTTAAAATTACTAACATTTAAAAACTGATTAATTATAAAAGTACTCAAAATTCCTTTACTTTGTTCTACTCCATATAGATGATTACTACTGAGAACTTATCTAAATACTAACCACTTCACTTGATCACCTAAAACTACTTAAAAGACCTAATGGGGGCTGGGGTTATGGTTCAGTGGTAGAGTGCTCTCCTAACATCCATGAGGCACTGAGTTCAATCCTCAGGACCACATTAAAAAAAAAAAAAAAAAAGGTATTGTGTTCACCTATAACTAAAAAATAAATATTAAAATAAAAGACCTAGTGGAAGCATGTTTATATCATGGAAGATAAAATAGTAAGATAGTTAATATAAGAATAAGCTCTTTTATTAAGTAAGTTATCCAAAGAAGGCAAATATTTCTGGATTTTAGCTAAAAAAATATAAACAAATGAAAAATGAACACCTTCATTTTTAGTTATAAATAAACATAAAATTGGAAGTATTTTTTTAATATTTATTTTTTAGAAATAGTTGAACACAATACCTTTATTTTATTTATTTTCATGTGGTGCTGAGGATCAAACCCAGGGCCTCGCGTGTGTTAGACGAACACTCTAACGCTGAGCCACAACCCCAGCCCTGGAAGTATTTTTTTAATAGAAAATCTACAAATTTGCTTTATAGTACATATTATCTTTCAAAGTCACTCAAACATGGGACACATTTTTAAAATGTCCTAGATTTTATATGAATGGTATATAGGGGTTTTTGTGGTTTTTTTTTTTGTTTGTTTTGGTACCAGATATTGAAGCCAGGGACGCTTAACCACTGAGCCACATCTGCAGCCCTTTTCTGTATTTTATTTAGAGACAGGGTCTCACTGAGTTTTTTAGGGCCTTGCTAAGTTGTTGAGGCTGGTTTTGAACTCGAACTCCTCTTGCCTCAGCCTCCTAAGCTACTAAGATTACAGGTCTGGGCCACCACATGTAACACATGGGGCTTTTATTTGAGGATTTATACTGATATTTGACATCTTAAAGCTGGGCTTAATTAGAGATTTTATTCCCTAACACACTTGCTTTAGAATACCTGGGTTTTTTTAGTTTCAACACTTTTTATCCAAAGGACGATCAGTTTGTAGCAACTGGCATCTTAGCCAGGAAAATGGTTTATAAACTATTCTCTTCTACATCCATTGTGCTAAGGATAAAAAATAATAATAATGTGCTGTTTAATTAAACATTAACTGTATTTTTAAATTGTACCTTGAATTCATATACAAAATGATTTTGAAAAATCAGAAGGGCTAGGTGTATTTACCTGCATCCCTAATTAGACTGTAATGGCTTCTTCTGAGAAGTCTGCTGTGCTTGCTCTCCCTGTTCTTAATGGAATGTAGCAATTGCTTCTCAAATCACCATAATGAGAGCATTATGTAATTTTATCTGTCTATATTCTATTTCTGTTTTATGTTGTTGTTATATTAGAGCTATATAGGGGTGTGTTTTCTATCATTGCAAAGGCCAGATAAAATAGTTTAACTACTACATCAAATTGGGGAATTATACATATAAATTTTCTGCTGCTGTCTTTGGATTATGTCTGTAAAAGATAAAAGCATTTTTCACCTTTTAGAACACTCCCGATGCCTTATTTGCTTCACATATAAATTATCTTTTAAGGGACCAGGTGCAATGATGGGCAAAGAGTTGGCTGTCTTCCCAACTCAGCTTTGTGTTTGATTTCTAAATGTGCTTGTCGAGTTAGGAATCACAGAAATGCAGAATTTAGAGTTTAAAGACACCCAGTCAAGAATTGTTTTCTTGCACCTTTTGCCTTGGGGGAGAGAAAGGGGTGGGGGAACTTTGGGGGGAAGTCACCTGAACTGAAATGAACTTAATTCTCTTCCTGTGGATTTCTCTGCCTGAACAGCTCCTCTGTCTCCATGATCCATATTGGTGTGAACATGAGAGAAACCCAGAATTTGGAAATAGGGTAGACACCCAGGCAGCTCTCCAGCTTTGCTGCAAATGCAGTATGAACACAATGCCATTGGAAGCATTTGTGTGACATGATTAGATGATTTATATCCAGCAGAACACCAGTGCAAGAGTAGCCCACTCCTCCCAAACCAATTTGGAGCCATCCCTGGCAAATGTAGGTCTACATTGGCGTGGGATTTTTGGATAACAGTGATGCTCCATAGTATTCCTTGGTTGATATGATTTTGAATTCTGTGAAGCCTGTTCCAAAATACTCTTAGTAAGACAAGAAATTTCTAACTAAGAAATGGCTATCAGGGAGGCTGCCTTGGGATATTGATCAGACAGAGAAAGTAAAAATACACTTCACTCTGATTTGTGCACTTGCCACTTTTATCCCCTCAATATTCCTATGGCCAGTATACTATAATCAAAGAGGAGATCCTTTCTACATTCTGTTCTATTTAAGGAAGGCATTGCAATCCCATGTAATTTTATCTGTCTATATTCTATTTCTCTTTTTTGTTGTTGTTATATTGGAGCTACAAAGGGCTGTGTTTTCTAACATTGCAAAGTCCACTTCTGATGGTCTAAGCTCTAGTCTAGCCCCTGAAATGACTTACTACAACATCTCAGAACACCATCATCTTCTAGATATTAATCAAGCTGAAAGTTGAAGAGATACACAGAAGCTTTGCATTTACTGTTCCCTGACTGAGAATACTCTTCAGGTCTTTGCTTACATATTGAGTTTTAAAAGAGATCCTTCATGACGGGGCATAGTAGTGCCTGTAGTCTCAGCGGCTCAGGAGGCTGAAGCAGGAGAAACAAGAGTTCAAAGCCAGCCTCAGCAACTTAGTGAGGCCCTAAACAACTAAAGGAAATCCTTTCTCTAAATAAAATATAAAAAGGGCTGGAGATGTGGCTCAGTGGTTAAGCACTCCTGCATTCAATCCTTGGTACAAAAAAAAAAAAAAATCTTTCATTACCATGTTTGCTTGCTTATTTTCAACCGCTAACCCTCATTCTTATCCATTGCAGTACCTTATTTATCTCCTCCATGTTACACAATTATTCTAAGAGTGTACTTTTGGTTCTTATCTGTCTCTCTCGTTAGAATAGAAGCTTCATGAGGTATTGTGTTTCCAGGACTTGGCAAATACTTGGAACACAGTCTACCTCTGTGTATAGAGTATACCCAATAAAGATTTATGAATGAACGAGTACAGATTACTGAGAAAATGTCATTCTCATGGCAGAAAGAAAAGAACCAGAACTATTGCAAACATACAGAGTGTCTTAAAATAGTCTGTCATACAGCACTTCTACTCACAAGAAGATGTCCTTTCGAATAGAAGTTACTAGGAAAGCAATATAATCAACCACAGTAGGGTATTGCTCAGAAACTGTTACCAACAGTTTATAGCCTAACTCTGCTCATACTGGTGTTCATTCCCTCTTAATTCACTTGTTTTCTCAAATTATAACAGTCACATCCAAGATCTTCTACATTCTAAAACTCAAGATTGATAGGTAAGTGGTACTTCTCTTCTACCCCCTGCTGATGACTCCTTTGCAATTCCTGCCTGTTGTGTAGGTATTTACATGTCTTCATCTGCACAATAGGAAGCCAAGAGCCTCAAACTTCCCGGTGCTTTTCATTCTACCAGTGTCAAAGGAAAATGGCATGAGAAGTTCCTTTCCCAGAAAAAAAGCCAGAGTAAATGAGTGGAATGTATAAAAAGAGACCATGTTTGGCCTAAATCCTTAGGGTGACATTCAAGTAATGAACCTCATCCCATAAACAGTACATTAACATTAATAGTAAACTATGAATTTATTTAATCTTAACTGCAAACCCAGGTATCTGTCTACCTCCATGTTCTAATTTCAATATTTATAATAGATTCATTTAAGTTTTCAACACTTCACTGTAAAATTATTGAGAAGCCTATTTGAGATGAAAATTTTTGAACTAAGGTCCTAGCCAAGGTAAAAAAAGAAAATTAAACCTGAAATAACTATCAACTGAGTACTTCTAAATTGTTTTTTTTTCCAATCCAGTATTGTGTGGAATTATACTCTAGAGTAACATAACTAATAGTTTTTTTATAAGAAATTTTCTTTTAGAAATTATTTACAATGTCAAATCAACATCACAATACTTTATATGTACGTTTTAGAAAACTGAGAATATATATGTCTCTGGGCAAATAAAAAATATATGAGCTTTTATCTGTTTTTGTTCTGTGTTATTAGTCACATCATCTCCTGGTATCCATAGGGGCATCTATGGGCTCAAGTCAGTGTTTGATTAGAATTTCCCTCTGTTTACTCTTCTGGTCTCTTTTAAGAAGTTATTCTCAGTTTTATTTTCATTTCCTCATAAATACTATTTTTCAGATTTTTAGTCATTTTGATACCCACTACTGAGTCTACATAAGACTTTAGACATCACAGATATTATAGAAGGCAACAAAAGTATATATCAGTCATGTCAACAAAAGTAAGTTCCTTGTTACAAGATTTTTATATTGAAATCAATTTCTCAGTTTTCACATAATGCAGACTTGTATAAATTCTATGGGGAATTCCAAAGTTGAGTCTTCTCTCATTACATGTCATCTTTCTCAGTATTTAAAACATGCAAGTGAAGAAAGGAACAAATTAGTCCATGGTACAAAACAAATAGGATCAATCCCGGCACAATGGCGCACACCTGTGAATCCCAGCAGCTAGGGATGCTGAGGCAGGAGGATCATGAATTCAAAGCCCACTTCAGCAACTTAGAGAGACCCTAAGAAACACAGCAAGACCCTGTCTCTAAAATATAAAAAGGGCTGGAGATGTGACTCAGTGGTTAAGCACCCCTGGGTTCAATCCCCATACCAAAAGAAAAAAAAAGGATCAGGTTTATTTTCTCTTCCTCTTTCTTAGAACCAAATGCATCCATTTCTGATCATTTTAATAGCTGCTATGGTTCAGTCAACTTCTCTAATAGTTGTGGAATGTGAAATGTGGGAGACCTTTTTGTTCCTCCCAAGAATCACCACCAGATGTAAACAAGATGATATGTTCCTGCATGCTACTGTTGCTAAACTGTGAGCAAAGTAAAGGGTGGGTGGTGGGTGGAGGGGAGACCCATTTAGATAATACATCTAAGATGCTTGTTGAGTGAAATGTCAAGTAGATTCACGTCTTGCCTTGTCCATCATCAGCCAATCAATGACACTTGAACCTGGGATGACCAGGTCAACTTGCTACCAATGCTACCAAGTGGGAGAGGGAATGCATAGATCACCGATCAGAATGACAATTACTGTGTGGTGCTATGGTAATCCCACAAGCCCTAGTCATTGTCTTGCTTAGCAAGAGGCTTCCTATGCTTCCGAAGCTAAATACCAGCTCTCTCAGATCTTGACACAAGGGAAACAAAAAGGCCTTTGGGATATCAACTCCCTGGTGACCCAGGTCTGATTAGAATTGAATTTCACTCTGCTTAGAACAAGTTTTTTTTTTTTTTTTTTTTAAGGATTATAGTACAGGAAGCCTTTGAGTGAACTGTGTTCTTTCGTTTGCATGTAAATGAATATGAATATGAATACAGTCAATAGATAGACTTCTGCCATTTCCACCACTCCCACCCAGCCCAGCAACATTTTTTTTTTTTGACTCAGACTAGAGTGTGGTCATAAAATATAAATCCATCATATTCCTATTTGGGATCAATACCATATATTTACTATTAATTTGTCATGTTTTTATATGTTCACTTGCTATAGCCTGTAATCCTTAAATTTGCTCTGGAGATTTGGAGATTTCACCAAATCTCCAAGATCAAAAGCCTTAAAATTTTTGTTTGCATTTACATGCAAAGCTTACAAAGTTCTTAAGGGGGAAGTGGTGGTAAGAGCATTCTTCAAACCCTTGTTAATTGTTAACTGTCAAAGCCTGAGGGTGAAATCCCAGAGGTTTGTTTTAACAGGGAAAAAACATGACGTTAATTTTAAGTTTTCTTAAAACTCAGTGGTGAACATGAACAGTATATTTTTCTCATTGACTCACTTAAAATCTAAGTGTAATTGTTAATCAAAGCTAAAAAGGCATATAAAAACATCAACTTGCTTTCTCTCTCTCTGAAAGATGGATGTAGAGTCTGCCTGGAGGATCATAACTAAGGCAAACTAAGTGGGAAAACTGGTATTTTAGGCACATTATTTTAAATCACTCAAGTCCCCAAAGAAGATTTCAGTAACAGCTGTTACTTTATTTTTTTTTTTTAATTTTTTATTGTGGGTTGTTCAAAACATTACAAATTTCTTGACATATCATATTCCACACTTTGATTCAAGTGGGTTATGAACTCCCACCTTCACCCCATACACAGATTGCAGAATCACATCAGTTACACATCCATTGATTTACA
>NW_026000153.1:3926645-3932963 GCF_001458135.2 Marmota marmota marmota
TCAACCTGGAAATGGGCCCTCACCAGACATGGATCTGCTGGCACTGTGAGTTTGAATTTCCCAGGCTCTAGAACTGTGAGGAATGAGCATTATACCCATCTTATGGTATTCTTGTTATAGCAGTCCCAAACTAAGACAACACAACTTTATTCACTCATAGGTCTGGAGGTCCTAAGTATCAAATCAGTTGCTTTGGGATAAAATCAAGGTATCAGCAGGACTAGTTATTTCTGGAATGTCTGACCTTTGCTGTTTCTCAGCTTCTAGTGGCTGCCTGGACTCTTTGGCTCATGGCTCCTTCCTCCATCTTCAGAATGCATCACTCCAACCTCTGTCATGGTTACAAGGCCTCCCTATCCCCACCTTCTGCATCCCTCTTAAGGACTGTTGTAATTACATTGGGGCCATACTGATTATCCAGGATAATTGCCCCATCTCAATATCTTTAATCACATCTGTAAAGTGCCTTCTGTCATATAATGTAATAGTCCAGGGATTTATGTGAGAATATCTTTGGGGACAATTATTCAGCCTGCCACCATAGGCTAGGGGTGTCTGGACTAATGAGAAGCCTATGGAATTGTACAGAACTCCTATTACCTGTATACTTAGTTCTTTGTGTGTTGGGGAAAAGTGCTGGGAATTGAACCCAGGGGTGCTCTACCACTGAGCTACATCTCCATCCCCTTCTATTTTTTATTTTGAAGCATAGTCTCACTAAGCTGCTGGGACTGGCCTCGAATCTGCCTCAGCCTTCAGAGAGTAGCTGGGATTACAGGCGTGCACTACCACAACCAGCTCCTTAGGCTCAGCTCTAAAGCCCTGTGGACCACACATACAGATCCCTGAGTGTGCCGCCTGCAACAGGTATTGTCTGTTTGCATAATTCATGATAATAAATAGGTGATAGTATAAGAAAAACTGTGCAGAGAAACAAGGCATACTTGAGTCTAAATGAAATTCAAGTCAGACATATTTTACAGTATGGTACAATTATTGTAAAGCATAGGTCAAAGACAGGATGTAATTTTAAATAAATAGTGTTTTAATCACAAGGCCTACTAAAGGAAGAAGCTAATCTTAAAGAAAAATGAGGTGTAGCTCTGATTGTTTTAAGGATCAAACGAGACAATTTATGTAAGACACTAAGCATAGTGCCTAACACTTAGTAAATGCTCAAAAATGGTAATTATTATGATTTCTTCCAATGCTCTAAGATAAAACCATTTTCTTTCTCTCAGCCTGCAATGATGAATCTATATATAGTTTATTCCTTGACAGAAAAGCACTTGCATTTCTATCCCCAAAGAGGGTGCTGACACTGAGCTAAAGAAAATCTGGAAAGACACGCTCTCCAGCAGGCCACCAGCATAATCTTTGATGTGCTTCTCTTTCCTGAGATGACCTTCTTTTCCCGGGTTAAAGTTGAGGAGTCGGGCATCAGCTGCTACTTGGAAAAGTGCTGAGTGGCTGATGGGTGCTGTCAGCGTTGTCTGAGGCCAGCCGGAGAATGTCCCATGGCCCCTTCCTTTCCACTCCCATTTGGCAAAGACTTCCATTGTGATGCTCAGGAAGGTGGGGATTGATGAAAATGCATAGTTCTTTCCAGCCCCATCCTACACCCACTTAAAATGCCATCTTCAAATCATTGGTACGCTGCACAGAAACAATAATGAAAGTGACAAAGAGAAGCCCTCTTCTGAAGGGATGGCAATCATTGCAGGCAAAATTTAAGAATCAGACTATTTCCTGTTCTCCCATTAGCTGACCTGTAAATGGTTAAATGTCACTTTTTCTCCGTGTGTAAAAAATAAATAAAAAGGAGTAGTCATAATTATTAAATAAAAACTGCAGGGCTGGCAATGTAACTCAGTAGCAGAGCACTTGCCTCACATGCTTGAGGGCCTGAGTTCAATCTCTAGCACCACAAAGAAAGAAAAAGAGAGAGAGGAAAAAGGAAAAGAAGAAAAAAACTCAAAGCACCCTCCCCCCCCCAAAAAAAAACCCATCAAAGAAGAAAAAACTCAAGGCACACCCCCCCCCAAAAAAAAAACCCGTCATGAAATCTGCATATCAACAAGCAGGTAAATGATGGATAAGTTACTTTCGGGAGTCTGCCCTGGCCCAACTTCTGTTTTGTGCATCACTGGGCTTGATAGACTTGACTTTCTTCTTCTCCCCTCACTATATGGAACCCAAGAAAGTCTTTTGCCCTTACTATCCAAATTCATGTGTTAAAAACCTTGTGACATTTCCCAGCAAAGGCAGGAAGAGGTAACCACTCCTCAGGTCAGAACCCTCCATTGTGTTTATTCCTCTAAAACCCCTTCCTCCTTTCTCTGAAGTCACTTCTGCTTTTCTGCCTTCCAGGCAGCAAAATTCTTTGGTACTTTAGCTTGCCTTCAGGGCCTTAGTCTCCTTTGCTCCTGTTGGGGGGAGGCAGTGGGAGATACTGGGGATTGCACTCTATCACTGAGTTACATCCCCAGCCCTTTCTATTTTTTATTTTGAGAAAGAGTATGGCTAAGTTGCCCAGGTTGTCCTCAAATTTGTGGGCTTCCTGCCTCAGCCTCCGGGGTAGCCATTTGCTTTTCATGGGACATACAGTATAGGCCAAATGAGATGTTTTGGTTTATTTTTAAAACCCCACTTTGAAATGCTACTAAAAATATTTAACAAATGCAAATAAAAACCACTTACTTTATTAGTGTCCCCCCCCCCCCGCTCTAAATCATATTGAGGGAGGAACTGGGGATATAGCTCAGTTGGCAGAGTGCTTGCCTCTCATGCACAAGGGCCCAATTTCAATACCCAGCACCACAAAAAAAAAAAAAAAAACCTAAATAAATGGTATAAGGATTAAGGGAAACATCCAAGTATCAACATTTTAACAAGCAAGAATTTTAGAGTGGATCAAAAACCTAGGGCTTGGTCTTCTTAGTGAAAATAATGACCATTTTTTTTTTTTTTTTTTTTTTTTTTGGTACAGGGATTGAACTAAGAGGCCCTCAGCCACTGAGCCACATCCCCAGCCCTATTTTGTATTTTATTTAGAGACAGGATCTCATTGAATTGCTTAGCGCCTCACTTTTGCTGAAGCTGGCTTTGAACTTGCAATTCTCTTGTCTCAGCCTCCCAAGCCGCTGGGATTACAAGCGTGCACCACTGCACTCAGGTATGACTACTTTTTAATCTGAACAGTTATCATTTACAGATGATCAATACAAATACTCTAAGAGTTAGATGAAGACAGCTGCAGAGCTAAGAAGAGGTAAGAGAACCAGGTCTTAAAAATACCAAAGAACTTTAAAGGTGAGGATTAGAGTTTCCTCTTCAAGGTTATTAATTTAGTGAAGGTTTGAAGCAAAGTAAGCTNGGCACTAGGGGAAAAGGAGTAATAGTGATGGTGATAAGAACAAAAATTCTGGGAATACCAGGAGCATGCTTCCAAGTTCTCTTCCTGAGATAATGCATATCTAAAATTCATATCTATAATGTATATCTGTAATACAGAGATGCAATACAATTTCAATCAAAATCCCAGCAAATAATTTTGTGGATATCAGAAAACTAATTCTAAAGTTTATACAGAGTGGCCAAAGTTCCAGAATAACCAATATAATCTGGAAGGAGAACAAAATTGGATGCCTGATACTGTCTGACTTTAAGACTTACTCTAAAACAATCAAGAAATCAAGATAGTGTAGTATTGGTGAAAGAATAAACTAATAGATCAGTGGAACAGAATAGACAGCCCAGGAATAGATCCACTTAAATATAGTCAAACAATCATTGACAAAGGAACAAAGACAACAAATACAATGGAACAACTGGATACACACCTGCCCCCCCAAAAAAACATGAATTTAGATACACACCTTACACTCGTCACTAAAATTAAACTCAAAATGGATCACAGACCTAAATGTAAAATACAAAACTGTGAAACTCCTAGAAGATAACAGGAGAAAATCAAGATGATCTTGAGTTTCATGATGAAATGTTAGTTTTGACACCAAAAGCACAATCCATGAAAGAAAAAATTTATAAGCTTAACTACATTAAAAATTTCAGCCTGGCATAGTGGCAGGCTGAGGCAGGAGGATCACAGTGCTGGGAAAGCCTGGGTAACAGGGAGAGATCCTGTCTCAAAATAAGAAATAAAAAGCGCTGGGATGTAATTCATTGTAAAGAGTACCAATCCCTAGTATCATTAAAAAACAAATAAATAAATGAAATGAAAAATTTCTGGGACTGTGTTCAGTCCCCAGTACTGAGAAAAAGGAAAAGAAAAAAAAAAATCCTGGGACTAGGATTACATCTCAATAGTAGAGAACATGGTTAGCAAGAGCCAGGCCCTGGGTTTAATCTCTAGCACCAAAAGAGAAAAAAAAAAAATCTGTTCTATGAAAGATACTATTAAGAGAATGAGAAAATATTTTCAAAAGATATCTAATCAAGTACTATTATCCAAAACATAAACAACTCGTAAGAGTCAACTTTAAGAAAACGAACAACCCAATTCAAATGAACCCTTAACAGACACCTCACCAATGAAGACAGATGGCAAATAACCATATGAAAAGATGCTCCACATAATATTGGAAACTAAAATGACAATGAGCTACCACTACACACCTAATTAGAATGGCCAAAATCCAGAACACTGACAACACCAAATGCTGATGAGGATATGGAGCAACAGGGACTCCCAATCATTGCTCATGAGAATGCAAATAATAGTACAGCTACTCTGGAAGACAGTTTGGCAGTTTTACAAAAGCTTTTTACATAAACCTAAATTATGATTCAGAAATCGTGCTCCTTGGTATTTGCCCAAAGAAGTTAAACATGTATCATCCCCACAAAATCCGGCAAATAGATGGTTTATAACAGCTCTATTCCTAATTGCCAAAACCTGGGGAGTACCATGATGTCCTCTGGCAGGTGAATGGATAAAGAAATCGTGGTACATCCAGACAACAGAATATTATTCAGTGCTAAAAAAGAAATGCTCTATGAAAAGACAAGGAAGAAACTTAAATGTATATTACTAAGTGAAAGAAGTCAATCTGGAAAGGTTTATATGTAAGATTCTGACTATGTTATACTCTGGAAAAGATAAAAAATAATGGAAACAGTAAAAAAGATTAATAGTTGCCAGGGGCCGGGAAGAAGAGAGGATCAGGCAAAGCATGAGAATTTATAGGGCAGTGAAAATACCCTGTATGATACTATAACAGTAGATACATATGATAATATATATATATTATCATATATAATATAAAACCTCTAGAATGTATATTAAGAGTAAACCCTAAAGGTTGGGAGTGTAGCTCCTTAATAGAGTGCTTGCCTAGCATACATGAGCCCTGGGTTCAATCATCAGTCTTGGAAGACAATTAAAAAAAAAAAGTAAACCTTAATGTAAACTATGGACTTTGGGTAATAATGATGTATGCTCAATTGTAGCAAATCTACCATTTGGGGCTGGGGGGATGTTGATAACAGGGGAAAATAAATATATATGGAGGCAGGAGATTATGGGAAATCTCTATAACTTCTCTTAATTATTCCATGAGCCCAAAATTGTCCTAAAAAATTGAATCTTAATTTAATTTTATTTATTTATATGGTGCTGGGGATTGAACCCATGGCATTATGCATGCAAGGCAAGCACTCTACCAACTGAGCTATATCCCTAGCCCTGAGTCTTAATTTTAAAACAGTGAAATTAAACAACAATGTTGTAACTCCAAACCACCTGGTTGACTACTCCAAATTAAGTTTTCTCAAAGAACTGTAATCAGAAAAAAAAATGATGATAATATAATAAGGAGGTATGAAATCAGCTATATGCCTGCCTCTACGATTTTTTTTCAGTTTAATTCCAGAATCTCTAAACACCAAGGCAAGTTCTACAGTACTTTAACTCCATAAATGGAAGAAGCAATTCTGTTGAGTGCAAGAATTCATTCAAATTAAATTACAGTATATAGATTTCCATCTTATTATGTACATACATGGATTCATTTTATTTCATCTAGCTAAGAGTAATTTTGTTCATCAATGTCATTATTTCTGTTTTTATTTATCTATTTATATTTGGTACAAGGGATTAAACCCAGGGGTTCTTAACCACTGAGCCACATCCCCAATTCTTTTTACATTTTATTTTGCTTAGGGCTTCGCTAGATTGCCGAGGCTGACCTTGAACTTGTAATCCTCCTGCCTCAGCCTCCAGAATCTCTGGGATAACAGGCCTGTGCCACCACACCTATCTATATCTGTTTTTGTAAAGTTCATCCAACTAAAAAT
>NW_026000153.1:3937215-3939709 GCF_001458135.2 Marmota marmota marmota
TTCTTAGAAATACTGTGAAAACAATTTTTAGATGATTTTGTTCCAAAATTCTGTTTACAGAGGCCAATCATTTTATCTTTACTTGGAAAATATACTCCAACTTTAATGAATTATCCTCAATTTACTAGATGAAGTGAGATTAAAGGAACTAGCTGCTATTTCTTTTTTAACAAGAATGGTAGGCCTACCACATTTTTCTGGAACATGAAAATTTTTCTCAGACAAGTCCAGAAATGTTTCTACGTGTTAAATTTGTTTGAAATGACTATTTTTTATCTCTTCATTGTTTTACCTAACAGGAAAATAAATGACTGAAAATACAGTATGAAAAGAGACTCCACAAGATGCAATTGCAACTCTATTACAGTAGACCCTCCACGTCCACAGTTTCTCTATCCATGTATTCAACCAACTGAAAATTGAAAGTATTCAGGAAAAAATATGCTGAATGTAAACACACTTTTTTATTACCATTATTCCCTAAACAATACAGTATAACACCTATTTACACAGCATTTGCATTGTATTTGATATTATAAGTCATCTATAGATGACTTAAAGTATAAAGGAGTGTATATGTCCATTATATGCAAATACTATGCCATTTTATTCAAGAGACTTGGACATCCTCAGATTTGGGGATATATAGGGGTCTTAAAATCTATTCCCCTTGGATACCAAGGGATGATTATATTTAGAGTTTATAGTGTTGGTAGTGTTCTTTCCTTACTATTCTACCAATAATAGAGTTCAAACTATACTTTAAAGGCCAAATTTTTCTAAATGAAAACCATCAAATATGAAATTTATGTTGAAAACTGAAATTTGTAAAACAAGAGCTACTTTAATTTTTCTTTAACAAGAAAAGATGAACTAGCTCAATATAAGATAACTATATAAGAGCATTAAATTGAGATTAACTATTTAGAAAACCCACAGTGAACTAAAAATATGTCCCACTGGGCAAAGTGGCACATGCCTGTGATTTCGGTGACTCGGGAGGCTGAGGCAGGAGGATTGCAAGTTTGAAGCCTGGCTTGACAATTTAGCGAGACCTTGCCTCAAAATAAAAAATAAGTAAAAAGAGCTGGGGATGTAATTCCTGGGTTTAATCCCCAGTATCACAAAAATGTTTAACTAATTAATTATAATTGATAAATGTATGAATAATTATATATAACTATATAGACAAATAATTATATATGCATATAAAATAAATAATCATATATATATGATTCTTTCCTTCTGTTTACTGATGACAACAGAGGCTAACAGCAAGGAGGCAAAGAAAATGTAGATTCAGTCAAACAGACTGGGATAAAGGATAGCTCTAGCCCCCATGAACACCAGTGCCCAGGGAAAAACTGGTTGACTAGAGTCTATATACATCACAGAGAGCAGATAGACTAGCATGTCATACAGGTGATGGGAGTAAGTACAAATGTTAAATGGTCACCCCGAAACAAGTTTTATTAAACTGTTTAAGTGTTAAGTGCACAAACAGTACATTAACACACCCTCCTTATTAGAAAAAAAAATGAGTTAAATATAACAGATAAAGTTCACTTCAACCCTTTGCACATTCTAAACCTTTAAAAATCCATTTCCTTATTAGAAATGACCAAAATGTTACTCAACATAGGAAGATGGCTGAATGGACTGTGGTACATACATACTACAATTTTAGAATGACTGATTTTTTTAAGCACAGAAAGTTGTCTGAGATATACTGCTGAGTTAAAAACAAATTACAGAATGATATATACCCTATGATATCATTTATGATAACTGTCTTATTTATATAAAACACCTACTCATGGTCCAGGTGTGACAGCACATGCCTATAATACCAGCACCTTGGGAAACTGAGATAGGAGAATTGCAAGTTCAAGACCAACCTCAGCAACTTATTGAGGCTCTATCTCTAAATAAAAAATAAAAGGGGATGAGAATGTAGCTCAGTGGTAAAGCACCATGAGGTTTAATCCCCAGTACCAAAAAAGAGGGAGAAGAGGAGGAAGAGGAAGGTGGTGATAAAGAGTCTGCTATAATTCTTGCAATTTATTTCAAAAGGTCTAGAATAATGTGAGATTCAGTATAAATGTTTACTCAACTTTTTTCAATAAGAGAAGAAGGGCTGGGGATGATGCTTAGAGGTAGAGTGCTTGCCTAGCATGTGAAGTCTTGGGTTCAATATTAAGAACTGAAAGAGAGAGAAGAGAAAGAAGAGGAGAGGGGAGGGGACGGGAGAGGATAGGGAAGACATGACATTTTTGTTTTACAGACTACAAATTTTTCATGACTACAGAAAGGTTGCTAGTCTATTTCCCTCCCACTGGTAATTAATAACCTCTAGTTATTAATTACTAATAGTCAGTAAGAACTTTTGATGTATTTTACTTATTTTGTTCTCTGTATGGTCTGGGAGAAAATAGCTGATTGGTGAATCACAGATTAGTGATTCCTATCTCCTTGTAAATATTCGTCTATGGTA
>NW_026000153.1:3940681-3961088 GCF_001458135.2 Marmota marmota marmota
TTTTGGTTATCTTACTAAACAGAAAAAAAAAGACCATCATTTTAATTGTTATAATGTCCAGCTCCATAGTTTAGGTAAAAGACAAACCTTTCTGTATTTTATCCCTAAGGTATCACCAATTCTGAACTCACCCTACATATGTAAGATTTTTTTTTATCTTTTATTTTTTTGGTACTGGGGATTAAACTCAGGGACACTTGACCACTGAGGCATATCCCCGGACCCATTTTGTATTTTTTTTTTTTTTTTAGAGACAGGGTCTCACAGAGTTGCTTAGCACCTTGACCTTGTTGAAGCTGTCTTTGAACTCGCAATCCTCCTGTCTCAGCCTCCTGAGCCACTGGGATTACAGGTGTGTGGCACTGTGCCTGGCCCACATATAGGAAATTTTAAATATGTGTGTATGTCTTTATAAATGTACACTACACCACACACACACACACACACACACACACAACTGTGATACTCCAGTCCCTAAGACCTGTGCACAGTTGAATTCCGAGGCAGTCGATGCCATGGAATCAGGTTGGACCAGGACTATTCCAGCAGATAAGAGAAGGTCACAGTGACATCCAGGATGCCCTGTGAAACGCAGAGCATCAGCTAACCAAAAATATTATGTAGTGAAGCCCCAGGTTTTATCCCCAGGACCCCCCACCCCACCAAAAGAGAAAGAAAGAAGGAACACATATGTGAGTTCCTGCTTTGTTTAGTAGTCCTAACAACCATAGAGAAAGAGAAACAAGCTGAATTAAAAATGGTCCCTAATCTTGAACTGCTCACAGACCAGCTGAATATCAGAAGAGACACAGGAAAGCAGATTCCGAGAACACCTATAGAACAGCCTAAGTGCGAGCCAATACCATGCTGTACAGATTTTCTCGTTCTTTAGTCGCTCACTTGGGCTCAATCAGAACAGTCCAAAAGTCCCACTTTTTCCTAGGAGAAGGAGAAAGAGAATTTACGACATGCCAGTCTCTAAACTGAAAGTTCTTCTTAACAAACAGAGACTCGGGAGACTTTAAACAAGTTTCCCAAACAAGATCACAGATCCACTAAGTGACACAGCCAGTTTCAAACTGAAATCTGTCTGATTCCAGTGCTCTTAGGTACCAGGTGGTAAATTGTACAACATGGCAAAGTGTTGTTATTTACCAGGCATATTTTTTGAGGATTTCTACTTAAAAAAATTGTTAAGAACTATTTTAAAAGTTCTATTTAGACTATTCCAATGTCCTAGTCATAATATAGGAAAATCAATGCTGCAGATTGAATCCAGAGAGACTAGACAGTGAAGGTGGATCCGAATAGAATCCTAGTGACATTGAGTTGAAGGGATGTCAACAGGCTAAGTTAGTAAGTTGACAAGACCCCTGTCTGCCCCTGTTGAGAGAACAGAGTAAGTGTAAGAGGAAAGAATGTGAGGCAGACAGACGTGGTGGGAAGAGAAGCCTTTGCGGTAGTCATGCCTACTCCATCCAAGACAGACCCAGCCTCTAGCAGTGATCTCAACCAACTGAGGTTCTTAAGGATTCCCTCATTACTGAACAAAATACATCTCCATGTCTCTGCACATGCTGTTT
The DNA here is from genome assembly GCF_001458135.2 of Marmota marmota marmota. NCBI lineage: Eukaryota > Metazoa > Chordata > Mammalia > Rodentia > Sciuridae > Marmota > Marmota marmota. The sequence goes on from NW_026000153.1 coordinate 3,942,265, forward strand.
CCTCTCTCCAGAACACTTTCCCCATATATCCTTGACAAAATATTTTTTTGAAGCCTCTGTTCAAATGTTAGGTCCGTGATAGTGCCTTCTCTGACTCTCCTAGGGAAACAGAATTACTGGGCATTAATAGAGTTTGAGATGTGTATGTTTGTATGTGGGGGTGAGTGGGTGTATGTATGTTCTACCATTCTGATTAGTGTGAATTCACTTGTACATTGCTTGGTCCATCAATAATCAATTGCACTAGGGTGCAGTTTTTCCAACTGAGCATGGTGGTGCACGTTTGTAATCAGGAGGCTAAGACAGGAGGATCATCTGAGATTTGCTTTAAAAATATTCCTCTATCACCTCTTCCTGGGAAGAATGGATGAAACAAGATTGGCAAAATGTTGGGATTGGTGAAACTGAATGATGATATGTAAGGATGCATTATACTGTTCTCCACTTTTATGCATATTTCAACTTTTCTAAAACAAAAAGGGTTTTAATATAATTCCTCTATGCAGTCCCAAGAATTTTAGAAAATTCTTAACAAATGCATGCTGAGTACATTATATTAATAAGTCAATACAGTTAACAATTTTCAAATTCCAATGTGGATTACTGTATCACTGAGAAGTTATGTTATCTTTCTTGGTCCCTTTGGTATATATGCCCCTTATGTCTTGTATGATTTTTCAACCCCATTTCCTTATTTTTTCATCTAGCGTTAACTGAAAAGAGTGAAAGAGGCTAGGGATGTAGCTCAGAGGTAGAGTGCATACATAGCATGGGGGAGGTCCTGGATTCTATTCCCAGCATCTCCCCCCTCCAAAAAAAAAAAAAGGTGAAAAGTAGCTTGTATATCATCAACAATTAACATTTACAGAATGTCCACTATGTAAACACATGGCCCTTTACTAGACTAGTAGATAAGACAATAGCATGGAATGTTACCTACTGAGAAGCATTTTTATGGACTACAGGGAGATGTGAAAAAAAAAGGAGGGTCATCCTCATTTATGGAAAATACATTTCATCTCATTTATATTTATTACCACATGTTCTAATTCTGCTATTCTGTATTATTATCACTTGCTTACTGTATTAATCCAAAAGAGCCCACTGCTACTGTATGTACCACCAAACCATACTGACTAACTTGCAGAACTGAATACTAGTTTTGAGATCATGGATCATGGATCATGGATCATGGATCATTTACAACTATGACTTCATAATATGTTAGAGTCTGTAAACAAGTCAAAATAACACCTGGCATTTTGCCAGGGGAATGTTAGAGTTCGTAAACAAGTCTGGATGGTGCCTGGCAAAATGTCAGAGGGAGTGGTTTGAGAAGTAACAAAACCGAGCCATTAAGTGTAGAGATTCCTGATTGGTTGACTGATGTATCTAGTTTATGCTAATTAGATAAGCTGTGTGGAATGTATAAATACTGCTCCTGTCCTGCAATAAACGGCTTCCACTCCTGCTGTATCAACGTACACAAGTTGTTCGTCACCCCCCGGTTATTTTGCTGCAGCCGGACTCCGGCAATAATATCCATATTTATTGCACTGATGTAACCCTTCAATTTTCCCCTCTTCCTAATATGTAAATATCTATTGAAGGCAGTCTTTTGAGCATTTAAGTTCTTGTCACAATACAGAGATTGAAAGAGACTTATACAAAAAAGAAACATTCTTCTCTCCTATGAATGGTCATAAAGGCCCTACTCCAACAATTAAACTTGGTGACAATTTCATCAGCTAGAAAATGAATTACTTTAGACATTCGAGGGTATAGCAGGTGTAAGACAAAAAAAAAACTTTGATTCCTACCTGTAATAGAATCTAAGATCAGTTTTCTCATTTTTTTTGCCATGCTATTTGAACACTAAAAAGGGGTCCCTTTTGACTTAAAAGACACAATCAGATGTAAAACATTAACCATGAATAGATCCTTGTTTGAAAAAAAAACACTAAGAATTTGGGGAACAGACAGGGAAATTTTATATAGATAGGTTAGTAGATGACATTTGAAATTATTGTTAATTTTTCAAGTGCTACAATGGCATTATGCATCAGTAGGAAAATATGCTTGATTTTAGAAGATATTTGCTAAAATATTTAGGGGCAAACAATCATATTGCAACTTTGAAATGATTCAGAAAGATAGATGATAAAAATAATAACAATTGGTTAATCCTGTATGCTTGAAATTTTTCAAAATCAAAAATTTTAAGAAGCTCTCTTTTTTAATACAGTTTCCTTAGCCATGCTCAGAAGGTATGAGAACTGATGTACCCTTTTGACCTAGAAGTATACTTTTTAAACCAGGTTACTTACTGCCCAAGGGTTCCACGGCTGGGGAAGACACAATGAGAAATCAAGCCCATCACAAAGGTATCAGTGATGGTTATCAACACCTCAGCAAACTGCCTGACCCTCAGTACACAGTACCCTCAGCCACCATCTCCAGATCAATATGGCTATCAATGACAGATGGCCAAAGCATCCCTGTCCACCCAGGTCATTCTTAGTTCAAATGGTCCAACAGGATTTAGGAGCCTTGTGTCATTAGACTGTCTTTAGAAAACAACCTAGCCATTAAAGGCGGAAGCAGAGTAATGTTGTATGTCAGATAGCACACTGTTGACAGCTTAAATATACTCAGAAAGCTTAAAATGTGTTGATTTTCTGTGTGCTACAATTACAGTTTTACAGGCGGAGAATGTATCATTAAAACGTAAATGCATGTTGAAAGCAAAGCTATAAAAAGACTTTCTGTCACAAACCATTTCTAGACACACCATAGCTAGGAAGGAAAAGTAATGTTGTTCAGCATTGATTTGATCAAAATTGTAATTCCTGTAGAAAGGAGAAGGGACTTCTGGTCCAAATATAATTTTTAATGTACTTTATACTTCACAGAATCTGATTTGGGATCCATTTAGTTTGGAGACGTCAACACATGAACAGGGTACCGACCTTGAAAGCACCTTTTCCGTAACATCTCATGAGCCTACCAACAATTTTCTAGACATTGCTATATTAACATCCGTTTATTACATGGTCCAATGTTTTCACTATTAATCACTCAGCCTGTCCCTTGAGTTACCTAAGGAAAGTAACACCACTTCCCTGAAAATATAAATGCTTAAGCAGCACAAGACAAGGCTGATAAGGCCCTGTATTTACTACAAATAAATCTCTCTTCCCTATTACGGTTTTCGAATATAGCCTACTCACTTGTAATTAGTATCTAAATAAAAGCAGTTTTATGAATAGTCACCATATTAGTTATGGATGCACAGGGAAACCCACTTAACTCATTTCAAGCAGGACCTTGGAATACATTTAGCCATTTATGTTTATGACTGACAAATAACAGATTTATTACTATCACGGGGCAAATTCCTTCTTGCACCAGTACTACTGACTTCATTATCTGAGGGTTGGACTTGGCCCAAAGTGTATTGACTCACAGTATTTTCCTTTATGGCAGTATTTCCATGAACAGTCGCTTTAAATTGAAAAACAGACCCGGGGTTGTTGGGGGACAGCAGAAGGAACCAGATGATTCAGCATTGGTGAGCGATGTGATCACTGAATACAATGAACCAGTTCTGGTCAAAGAAAAGTCACAAATACTCCATTTAGAAAGAGAACTTAAATATTTTTAAGAAAGAGGGAAAAATAATTTCTTTAGGAAGAAACTTCCCTCCGGCAAATCTCAAAAATAAATGGTAACATTTACATAGTAATTGCCATAATGCTTTTTTCACTGACAAGAGAGAGAATTCAAAAATGCAAGCATCTTGGCCTCTAGAAAAAGCAGTGGGAAACCTCTGGCCCTTTGTTTAATTTCTTCTAGCTGGACCATGAAAAGTTTTCTAAAACCAAGTGTCTTGTGAGCCTCCCTTTTCTACCATTAAGAGCAACAAATACAGCTGTGCAAACAGCAGGACTCTGTGCTCCTGTGACAAGATGCATGCCTGGCTCTTGCCAGAGGAATTCTCTTTCAGACATGCGCACAACCCTCCGAACCAGCAGGCTCAAAGAGGAGATCATGGCAGTTGATCTCCCTCAAGTTCTCATATTGGTAGAATTTAGTAGTTCTTCCTCATTTGCTAACCTCTCCGAAATGCTGTGAATGTGGGTATGACTGTCTCTGCAAAATATTGTAAAAGGGATCAAGGGATAAATAAAACATACTTGAATCTTTTTAAAAAGGGGGTCATGGGCAAAGGTAAATGGTAGTAGCCTAAATAGTTAAGAGAAATTACAAGGCAGATTAGTGGCACTTCTTGGGCAGTGTAAAGGGAAGATTCTGGCAGCAGGTAGGCAGGAAGAATATGGTTGAAAGCCCTGCAGCTGGAGCTACAGTTAGCAAAGTTGCTCATTCCTTCCTATCCATTTTTATATCTTTCTTTTTGCCAACTTCTTTCCTTGCTTGTGAGATCATAGTTAGGGTTTGAGATCACTGTCAGGGTTTGAATCTCAGGCCATCATGTATTTGATTTGGATAATTTAATATCTCTCAACTTCAGCCTCTTCTGTAAAATGGGTAGAAAGATACCTCATGGAGCTCTAAGGGCGGAGTGAGATCATGTAAAATACATAGCAGGTGGCAGGTGATTCCTTCACAATAGTGATTTGAAAAAATGGCTCAGCACCTTTTCTCTCACTCAGAGATTGCTATACTTAGATTCCCTCCCAAACGACAATACAGACATTAGGCAAAGACTCCACAGTTGCTGAATAGACTTCCAGTAGCTGGAATCCAGGTACAGGCTGTGTAACTCTCTTACACAACGAGACCTGGACTCTGGGGGACTGGTTTATTCAAAGCAAGTTTCAAGAGCAGGGGAGTGAGTCTGAACTGCATTCAGAGAGAAAAAGAAATTCAGTGTTCAAAGTGAAATGACTCATAGCTCAGGTTTCAACACCTGTTAGTTTTGAACTAGCAATACAAGTACCATGAAGTAGTTTTTTAAAGGATATGGAAGAAACCCAAAATTCATTGCCAAAATTATTTTTTTAAAAAAGAGTAAAGCAAGGGGAAAAGAGGAGGGAGGGGAAGAAAGGGGGCATAGGGGTAGGAAAGATAGTGGAATGCAATGATCATCATTACCCTAAGTACATGTATGAAGACACGAAGGATGTGACTCTACTTTGTGTACAACCAGAGATATGAAAAATTGTGCTCTATATATGTAAAATGAATTGTGATGCATTCTGTTGTCATATATAACTAATTAAATTTTTTTTAATTACAAAAGAGTAAAGCAGTAGGAGAAAGAGTAAGAGAAAAGAGCACACTACTCAAGGGGAAGCACTTTGTTCCCCTAGCCTTCAAGCGAGCTTGGAGAAAGTACTAAGGGGCAGTTTGCCCAGAACAAACTTTCTCCTCTCAAACCAGAAGCTCTAAGAGAGCTAATTTTATTTATTTCTAGGGCTGTCTTCTAACTCCTAAATAGTGACCCCTCCCAAATTTACATCTTTCACCCATTCTCTCTTCTACCAGCTGACCGGTGACTATGTCTGAAATTTAAATTCTCTCTGCTCCTTCTAAACCTCTTCCCCTCATCCCCATCACTCACACCCAAACTTCCAGCTCCCAAAGTAAAAGCAGCTCTGAAGTCCTTCTCCTTTTCCTTTCCCCCATTCTCCTCTTCTTCCTCTTTTTCCTCCTTTTCATCTCCTTTTCTTTCTTTTTCTTTTTTTGTACCAGTTATTGAACCCAGGGGAGTTTAATAATGTGCTACATCCCCAGTTCGTTTTATTATTTGATCTTGATACAGGATCTTGCTAAATTGCTGAAGCAGGCTTTGAAATTGGGATCTTCCTGCCTCAGCCTCCGTCCGGTGTTGCTGGGATTGTAGGCATGAGCCATTGCACCCAGCTATTCTTAATTATTTCTTTTATATCAACTCCCAAATCCATTCTGCTACCAAGTGCTATTGATGCTACCTTCCTGACTCTGCCCAACCTGCGCCTGTCTTCTAATCCTGCTGCTGCTGTGTTGTCCAGAGCTGTCATCATTTCTTACCTGATTCCCCACTTCTCTGTTTCTGCCCTCTTTTCTGGCCCCTTGTTGCATCAAAGTGGTCTTTTTGAAACATAAATCTAATATTTTCTATTTTAATAACTTTAATAACCTCTGATGAAGCCCCTCTGCTTACCAAAATAAAAATCTAAATCCAAACAAGGTTCTTCATGACCTTGCATCAATCTTCCTTCCTTAGTCACCCTCTCTTATAATTCCCTCCTCTGCATCCCACAAACTTTGTTTCAAACCCTATGTGCAGCCACACCAGACTGTTTGCCACCTCCCTCATCCCGCCTCCTAAACCACATGCTCATTCATGACCTTTTGTCTGTTCACTCTCCATGAAATGCTTTCTCCTACCTGGTGTCCTCCCTCATGCTCTTTAAGATAAGCAAAAGTGTCAATCCTTTATAAAGCATTCCCTCACTACCCAATAAACTACTTAGAGCTACTTGTGGAATCATGGGTCCTTACCTCTACCGGGGCAAGATGCACTGCAAGTACTGGTTTATATATTTGTCTCTCTAAACAAATGAGACTGAGCTTGTGACCTTCTGAAAGACAAGCAATGGCTCTTAGTCCTCTTGGTATCCCCAGCTGTTCACCAAATACTCAATAAATGCTAATAGATGTGGAGAGATCAGCTTTGTATGGACAAAGAAAGAACCCCTAGCACCCCTCAGGAAGTGCCCCCCTTTCCCGGAGAGAGCTATTCAGGCCCTTGAAGTCTTGCCCTGTGAGTCAGCCCATAGCTGGAATAAGTTCAGAATATATTCCTTTCCGTTAAAAGAGAGATTGGGAGGTTGTAGGACAGTGAGTGGGGGAGGGAGGGTGACCACTCCTTTGGCGATCCATTGTGCTCCCTCCCCCATAGAAAAAGGGATCTTTCCACAGCACTCTGTTTTTAATAGATACTTAAAGAACATTTGAGTAAATTTATATTCAGGTAAATGTTATCTGCTTGGGAAATTAGCACTAGAGATTTTTGAAACGTAACTCACTCACCTTGGCTTTTCTTCCACCACCCCTCCCTGCCCCCAGCCTCTTTGGTCCCCCCCTCTCTTTTTTCCAGCTTTAGCACAGAAAAGCTAAAGTGGGGACCAGGAAATTTTTCTAGCCTCTATACCCAAATACCCATTGGAAAAATACACTTGATTTACAACCATGACATGTGCAACTGGGTGTCTTAACTGCGAATCGAATGTGATGACTGTTCCTCTAGATATTTCCTTAATTTTATGTGAGTAATAAATACATCCTTTAACTATAGGTTCTAATCATTTCCAAATGACTGATTTTCACAACATTGCTACCATAAATTTCCTTTATGTAAATAACTAAATATTTCTATATTGCTTCCATTAGCATATAGTAAAACATTTGTTATTTGTTTTTAAATGGCTAGGGGGAATTATAAGCATATTGCCCAAAACAAGCTTTCTAACAATTCTCTAAGCATATTATGTTTGAAAATGCAATATTTATACAGTAGAAACTATTAAAATCCAACGAGCTTCCTTAAGTTTGTCCTTTATAAGCTATCAAATTTTTTGATATGGGAAAAAAAATCTTATAATACCAATTCCATATCAAAGGTGTAGGATTTTGCATTTCTACAGAGCAGAGTTCATGAACTCCTGCTCACCATGTTAACAATCTACCAGGTTTCTAAAGACTCAGCAGGGGTTAGAATTAGAAGGCTCTGCCATCAACATCAATAACAGGAGCAGTGACACTCGGAGGGGTTTTCTACCCTGCTCTCCAAGGAGGGTTCAGCACATTCATAGACTGTAGCCCCTCAGTGAAAGAGCTCTATAGTTACTAGTTCCAAATAATTCCAGAGGGATACATTATTTCAGATTTTATTTCTAAACAGAGAGAAAAAAAATGACACATAAACAATGCTTTGATAGCCATACTTCTTATTTTTAAAGAGACTTACCACTGAAAAGGAAGTTTGAGTTCAGGTTTTTTGTTTTGATTCACAGAGAGGAAGATGTGAATGAAATCACAACTATTTCTCTGGGAGTCAGGAAAATGTCTTGAATCCCTAATTCAAGGTGGAGCCTCTTTAACTAAATGATGACTCAAGTGATTTGGCATATCCTGGGCCCAAGGCAGGTGGCAGATCAATCCAGTCACACAGAAAATAAAGGGAATGCCTCTGAGTTCACAGGAAGACATTAGAAACTAATTTCAAATCATTTTAAAATGCAAAATAAAACTTTGCACAATATTAATTTTTTTGTGGTTTTCAAAAGTAGAAAAATAGCATCCACCACATACACCCTCCCCATCAACAATTCTCATCCAGTTCCCTCACTTCAATCCCTTTTCCATAAAAGCTGATTTTTTTTTAACTTGGTGATTGAAGTTTGGTTTAAAAAAAAAAGTCTCAGAAAAGGGCAATATTCAAATCTCAAGGCCAATTGACCATTAATCCTCTGATATTTTCTCATCTTTCTTTTTGGAAGCCTAAGTAGTGTAAAAAATGTCTTGCTTGTTTCTGCCTATAGCAGGAAGCCAGCGTAACACATTTTATGAATTTATTCTGATGCGGGAGGAGATGTGGCAGTGTTTATCCACGCTGGAGTCAGCATTAGGACCATCTACGTACATACTTGCATTCTGGTGTTCAGGATCTTTCACTTTCAGAAAGCTCAGACATTATATATCCGTATATTTATTTATTTTTTTAAATGTATAGTGTTCATAGTTTTACTTTTTTTTAAAGGGAGAGAGAGAGAGAGAGAATTTTAATATTTATTTTTTAGTTTTCGGCAGACACAACATCTTTGTTTGTATGTGGTGCTGAGGATGGAACCTGGGCATGCATGCCAGGAGAGTGCGATACCCCTTGAGCCACATCCCAGCCCCTATATCTGTATATTTATAATGCCCAAATCTGTTTTCCTTCCAGCTCATCATCACCGTAGCAAATTTTGCAAACTAAACAAAGATTTTTGTGAAATTTTATGAGGTCCTTCTTAACTATCTCCAATTAAGCTAAATAATAAACTCAATTTGGGATCCTTTCAGAAAAAGCTAATTCAATAACACCAGAACAGTGACTTCATAAAAATCTCCATCTTATCTGCCCCCAACTCTGGGAAGAATAACCACAGCAATTTAGACAAGGGAGCTAAATTGTCTCTTTTCTAAATTACCATATGTACAAATTCTGCCTCTGGGGAAAGTGCTATGTTACTTGCAATCCATGGACAAGCTATTTATATCTGAAGACATTCGAACTGACAAAAAAGAAAGTGAAAAAGAGAGAAGGATAAGTTAATGAGAATATATAAGAAGAATTTACCCAAATCAGCAATTTTCCCCCATTATTTTCTTTCTATATGTAGTTCACTACAGCAAATGGTCTCAAACCAAACCAAACTGTTGCATTCCATTTCTATTGCAATGTATTCTTTAGGAGGAAGTAGTATATTTTTCTCTTTTAATTTGCTTTAAAACTGGAGGGTTTTTTTTTTTTCCTTTCCTTTAATATCACTGTGGTAGCAGATAAATTTACTTAAGCATGTATATTTTGCTCAACATTTCTGAAATAGACTTTTTTATTATAGTAAAAATGTGCATATAAATTTTACTTATAACCATTTTTTAAGCCTACAGTTGAGCAGCTTAAAGTACCTTCCCGTTACTGTTTTGCCATCACCATCATCCATCCACAGAACTTTTTCATCTTCTAGACTGAAATTCTATAGCCATCAAACAATAACTCCCCAGACGCCCTTCTCACAGCCTTTGGTAATCTTTTCATCTCTGTGCACTGATGACACTAGGTACCTAATATAAATAAAATCACAGAATACTTGACCTTCTGTAACTTGTTGATTAGCTTCATCTCTTCAAGATCCATCCATGTTGTACCATGTGTCAGCATTTCCTTTTGAAGGCTGAATAATGTTCCATTGAATGTATTTACCACAGCTTGTTTATCCATTCATCTTTGTGTAGACACTGTAGCTCTCTTTGGTTATTGTGAATAATCTGCTATGAATGAGGGCATACAGATATCTATTTGAGTCCCTGCTTTCCCTTCTTTTGAGTGTGTGTGTGTGTGTGTGTGTGTGTGTGTGTATACACACAGAAGAATTTCTGAATAATATAGTAATTCTATGTTTAATTTTTTATTTTTACTTTTTAATTTTTGCAGTACTGGGGATTGAACTCAGGAGAGTTCTCCCACTGAGCTACAACCCCAACACTTTTTATTTTATATTGACTTAGAATTCTTTTTCAGGCAATGGGGACCGAACTCAGGGTCTTGTGCATGCGAGGCAAGCATTCTACCACTGAACTACATCCCCAGGTATGTATTTTATTTTGAGACAGTGTCTCACTAAGTTGCTGGCCTCCGACTTGCAATCCTTCTACCTCAGCTTCCTGAGTCACTGGGATTAAGGGCATGCACCACCACGACTGGCTATGTTTAGTATGTTGAGGCATCGAAATGCTATTTTCATAGCCACCGTGCCATTTGACATTCCCACCAGCAATATACTAGGGTTCCAATTTCTCTACAACCTCACCAACACTTGCTTTGTTCTGAATTTCTCGTTTTTATTAAAGCCATCCTAATGGGTATGATGTGTGATCTAATCCTAATCTTGATTTTCATTTCCCTAATGATTAGTGATGTTGAAGATCTTTTCATGTGCATATTGGCCATTTGTACATTTTCTGTGGAGAAATGTCCATTCAAATTCATTATCCATTTTTAAATTACTTTGCAGGGTCTTTGTTGGTGAGTTGCATTTCTTTATATATTCTTGATATTAACTCATTATCAGATATAAGAATTTTAAATATTCTTCATATGCAGTGGGTTTCCATGCTGTTAATAGTGTTCCTACTGTAGTTTTAAGCTTCAATAATTTTAGAAATATCCTATGAACTTAAAATATCATTTTAATACTTATTTACTTAAAGTTTTAGTTTGTTTATTTTTGTCCTTTTTTTTTTTTGGTACTGGGGATTGAACTCAGGAGTGTTTTGTCACTAAGCTACAGCCCCAGTCCTTTTTTTGTTTTTTATTTTTTTATTTTGAGACAGGGTCTCATTAAGTTGCTTAGGGCCTCACCAAATTGCTGAGGCTGGCCTCCAACTTGCCGTCTTCCTATCTTAGTCTTCCAAATCACTGGGTTACAGGTATCCATCACCAGGCCCAGCTAGCTTTGTAGATTTTGACTCACTAATTGCTAATTTAAATTTTCCTTTCAATCCATCCATAGATGGTAAAATAAAAACTAAAACATTATTCAAAACTCAAGAAATAAGTATTGAAGAAATTCTTAGATGATGTTTTTACAAGTTTATGTCATTTATGTTTCTGAAATTATTAAAGCTTAAAACTTCACTAAGACCCTTGGACCATCATTTTATTGCAGAATCCAGATGATATATATAGTATACAATTTTTCCAGCTCTTTTGGATATTTGAGGATTTTCACAATTAAATTGTGGGGAAAAAATGGGGCTAAGAAATATAATTTAATTATGGTAAATTAATAAAGATGTATTTTAAAATCTAAGCATAGAAGCAAAATGATTATCAGTATTTTGCCCAAGGCAGATTTTTTTTTTTAATGACAATTGTACTCTACCACTGAGTTATATCACCAGCCCTTTTTATTTTTAAAACAGTGTCTCGCTAAACTGTCAGGCTGATCTAGATCTTGCCATGCTCCTGCCTAAGCTGGGATTACAGGTGTGTGTGTGTTAAAGATTCTGTTCTTGTTTTCTCTTTCCCTGGTGATGAGGATCTAATCCAGGGTTTTGTTTACCACTGAGCCACATCCCAGCCTCCAAGAGAGAAATTCTTGGTGCATTTTTTACTTCCTTTGGGGAAAAGTTTTTTCCAAGATCTGCATTTACATCCAGAAAGCTTCTTTATTCCTTAATAGCAGGGCATAATGGCACATGCCTCTAATTCCAGCAAGAGGATCACAAGTTTGAGATCAGCCTCAGCAACTTAATGAGACCCTGTCTCAAAAAAAAAAAAAAAAAGGACTGGGGATATGAGAGTGTAACTCAGTGGTAAAAACATTCCTGGGTTCCATCCTCCCTACTACCAAAAAAAAAAAAAAAAAAGAAAAAGTTCCTAAGATTCAGACATGTTTGAAAAATAGTGCTGAAACGTTTTGTGGAAGTCTTCAGTTGATCACCAAACATTTATTCAGTATTTCCTATATGCCAGGTACTGTGCTCAGCAGCAGAAATATAATCATAAACAAAACACAGTCCTTAACCAATAGAAGTGTATAGGCTAGTGAGGGAAAGGAGAGAGGTCCGGCAAATGGAGCCAGATTATTAAGTATAAAGTGCATGTTCAACATGACAGCACTACAGTCTTACAGAATACCCTGAAACAACAATGAATTCAACCTAACCTACCCTCACCCACACAGTAAAGGCTTTTCCCAATCAGTGACTGGCGATAGCAATAGAGTGAAGGTATATAGAAATTAACCAGGTAAAGCACATGCTTAGCATGCTTGAGGCCATGTTAATTCCCAGCACCAAAAATATAAATAAATAAAAAGCAAATTAACCAGATAAAGAGGAAGTTAAAGAACATTTTTTTTTCTTTTGTGAGGTGGACGTACATTGCTGGGGATTAAACCTAGGGTATCACGCATGCTAAATATGAGTTCTGCCACTGAACTATCCCCTCAACCTCCAAAGAATGTTTTGATCAAGGGGAACTCCATTGCCAAGTAACGTGGTATATTTGGAAAAGAGCAAGGAACCAGTACTGAATGGAATGGAATAGGATATTAATGTGTTGGTTAGAGAAAGAGATTATAATATCCCCACAATAATCCATTCTCATCTAAAGGTAAAAGAAAGCTAACCTATTTGCATGAACATTTTAATTAAAAACAGATGTGGTTTTTTGGTTTATTTTGCTTCACTTTAATAATCCTTTGAAGCTTAATTTTAAAGCTGAATTATTAAAATAAGTAATTACTTTGATTTGCTATTGCATTCAGAGAATAAGTAATTGGCTGATGTATGGAAACAACAACACATACACAGATGACACGAATACGCTGAGTGAAGTACACAAGGAAACCTCTTACCAGCAGTTCTCAGAGTTCAGTGAGCACCAGTGAACTCCGTAAAATGCCATTTTCTATATCTTACACTTGAGACTCTGACCCAGAAAATCTGGGATAAAGCTCAGGAATCTCAATTTTTAACAAGACCATAGGCAATTGTTCTGTTTTAACTGTTTTCAATGGAAACTTTAAACCTGTACAAAATTGGAGAGAAAACTATATGATTACCCATATATCCATCATCCAGCTTCAATCCACAGCCAGTTTTATTTCCTCTATATCATGACTCACTTACCCTTCATACATATTTATTTTTAAGATAATCGTAAATATTTTAACATTTTATTAATTAATACTTCAATTTGTATCTCCAAAAAAATGAATTTTAAAAGTATTACTGTAACACAGTAATCATACCCAAAACCCCGCGTGGTCTTAATGTAACTGGTCCATACTTAGTTTTAGAAAAACTGGATCATTAACCTATGGGAAAAGGTAACAAGTCAGAGTCCAAGAGGACACCTCAGGAACACAAAGCTTGATTTGGTTCACCATGGATTCATACTCTTTTGGTTCAAAAAGAAGCAAATCATTCACTCTTATGTTTCTGTAATTGTCATTTTCAAATTTTCAAAAAAAATTATTTTCAAAACAGAATTATCAAACTGAACTGAATTTAAAACAAAAACTTTTCCAGAGTTATTGGATTACATTTTTTTTTAAATTGTTTTTGTTAAATACTACTTTTACACCTTATTCGTCTTCATAAAGGAGAGAAGAAAAAGTTTTTCCATTTGCTTTTCCTCCAAAATTATTTGGATTTCACTGAGTTAAAAAAAAATTCTCAATAAACCTCAGAAAAGTTTCTCTAAGTAACAAAGAGCACAAAATATGTTCTGATTAAGTCCAGATGCTAAGAATCTTACTATGTCTAATACTCATACCCATAAGATGCACTGTTTGAAAAAACTTACACTTAAAGAAATTTTTTTTTCTTTTTGGTACCGAGAATTGAAACCGGGGTACTTAACCCCTGAGCCACATCCCCAGCCCTTTTTTGTATTTTATTTAGAGACAGGGTCTCTCTGAGTTGCTTAGGGCCTCACTAAGTTGCTGAGGTTGGCTTTGAACTCACAATCCTCCTGTCTCAGTCTTATTATAGGTGTGCACCAACCCCCCCCACCAACAAAATTAAAGAAATTTGATTGCATGCCTCAGTCATACTTGAGCTCTAGTCTATTTTTTCTCCTTTAATCTGGTTCTTTAAAAAGAAAAGGGTAGGGGGTACTAAAAAGGAAAACAAACCTTAGGTTTACATTTTTTTTTTCTGTTGAACCCAGGAGCACTCTACCACTGAGCCTTTTTTATTTTTTATTTTGATGTAGGGTCTTACTAAGTTGCCGAGACTAGCCTCAAACTTGGGATCCTCCTACCTCAGCCTTTCAAATCTCTGGGATTACAGGCATGTGCCACCACACCTGGCACATTTGAAGTAATATTGAATTTTCTTTTTAAAGAAATGTGGAAATTCTTTGCAACATAATGAATTCAAAATATCTTACAATTCACTGCCAACCAATAAAAAAGTGTTATGTAACATTGATAAATTGCACACTTGCATTTTTCAGGTATATTCCATTTTTCAGTACAGTGATGTCCTGTGATATCAGCTTTTAAACTGTTCCTTATCTATCAATGCAAAAAAATCGATCCACATCAAAATGATGAAATAAGATCCCACATTTGTAATTATTAACCTGAGAAAGTCTAAGATGGAATTGCTGCTTGATCCTGTCATCAAAATAAGCTTTTAATAAAGTACTGAATACCATAAGCTTAAGACATATTGCCGCAGCCCAGCTGGCTGGGCAAAATAACTGGGGGGTGACGAACAACTTGTGTACGTTGATACAGCAGGAGTAGGAGCCGTTTATTGCAGGACAGGAGCAGTATTTATATATTCTATACAGCTTATCTAATTAGCATAAACTAGATACATCAGTCAACCAATCAGGAATCTCCACACTTAATGGCTCACTTTTGTTACTTCTCAAACCACTCCCTCTGGCATTTTGCCAGTCGCCATCCAGACTTATTTACAGACCCTAACATTTCTCTGGCAAAATGCCAGGTGCCATCCTGACTTGTTTACAGACTCTAACAACATATCATTTCTATTTTAAATACTTTACCCTTTATTGAAGTTTTTTATTTGACATGTGTCCGAGGTACAAAGACAAATCTCCCTTGCCCTTTGATAGGGTGTCAGAGCTTACTTAAAGGTGTAAGAATAGAGCTGTTGAACTATTTTTTTTTTTCCTACTGCAAGTTATATATGAGAATTGGTAGCAGCCTGTTGAAAGAACTTTACCGGTGGATAATAGCCCTTATCTCACCTCTATCTGTCATGCTATCAATTTCTTTATTACAGGAGTTTACCTTTGGGCAGCTCATACACCAGCTGTCAATCTGTCCTCACCTTGAGACTTTGCAGCAAACCAAGCTCAGGTGTGTTGAGGTTTTACCAGAATAGATTGTTTTCCTTCTTTTTCCAACAAGAACAGCTGTAGTCAAAATGCAAGCCTCTGGCACTCCAGATGTGATCCATCACAGGGATGGATTAAATTTTTTTTTTAAAAAAAAAGGGTTTTTTTTTTAATTCTTGCCTTCCAGATCACAACTTTTTATTTGAAGATTTTCTGGATTTTGTTTCTTGTCCTAGTTTACTTTGCCCCTCCTCACATCCCCTTTCCCAATTTAAAATGGCACCCTTGAGAAGATTAAAAAATTCAAATGGCCATCAAACGAATTGCTGTGCATTGAAGAAAATGAAGGAGGGGGGGAGGGAGGNGAAGGAAGGAAGGAAGGAAGGAAGGAAGGAAGGAAGGAAGGAAGGAAGGAAGGAAGGATTCTCTTAAGTAACAATATGGAAAGATTTCCAAGACATATTAGGCAAAAAAAGAAGATACAGAATAGCATTACCTTTTGAGTTAAAAAAAAAAGTATGTGTGGGGGGAGCATTCCTAATTATTCTCTATTCATAAAGAAAATCTGAAAAGACACATTAAAAATTAATAGTACTGGCCAGGTGTGGTGGCACAAACCTGTAATCCCAGTAACGAGGGAGGCTGAGGCAGGAGGATTGAAAGTTCAAAGCCAACCTCAGCAGCTTTTTTTCTTCTTTTTAGTTGTAGATGGATACAATACCTTTATTTTATTTATTTATTTTTATGTGGTGCTGAGGAATGAACCCAGTGCCTCACAAGTGCCAGGCAAGTGCTGCACCACTGAGCCTCAGCCCCAGCCTACCTCAACAACTTTAGCAAGGTCCAAAGCAACTCAACAAGACCTTGTCTCTAAAGAAAAGATAAAAAAGGACTGGGGATGTGGTTCAGTGATTAAGCACCCTAGGCTCAATCCCTGGTACCAAAAAAAATATATATATATATATATATATATATAGCACTGGTACCAGGGCTGAGGTGTGTGGGGGAGCCAGACATGATGAAAGGCAGAAGACAATTTTCATGATATGCCTTCATATGCTTTTTATTTTAAAACTATACTAATATATGACTATTTTAAAAATTGATATTAAAAAACAGTAGCTTTATTCAGTGCAAGGAAACTAAGAGAAAGTTAGGAAAGTCTATTCTTAGCCTACAGATACTCTCATTTGGTGGAAACAATAAATTATCAGGAAACCAAAAAAAATGAAATTTAGAAAGCACCAGGAAAAAAAGCTAGGATGGATTCTGGTTGAAGGACAAATTGACAGACCTCAAAATATTATATACCAGTGCTGTGGTTTTGTAGATTTGCATTTATGTTTGAAAAGCAAGCAAAAAGTGTTTTGAAGACAAATTACATTATAGCGAGATTGAATGCTCTCTTCTTACATGTTTTCTTCAATTTTCTGAAAGCTATCCCATGGGCCACTTGTCTCACACCGTGATTCCAAAGGCAGCACAATGAAATGTGAAGCACCTGAGCCCTGGGGCAAAGCTCTAACCCAATTCCACGCTGCCTTCCACTCCCAGCTGCCCAGCCTGTGTACGTGGCTTACCACATGGTGGCTGCTTCTTCATCTGTGGAGTGGGGATAAGAACAGCATCTTCCTCAAAAGGACACTGGAAGGATTAATTGAATTCCAACACAAAAAGCATATCAAACAGAGCCCGGCTCACAGTAAGAACTCTTGGTGTTTGCTGTTGCACTTGCTCTTCAACTGGTTTGCCCTCTGTCTTTCTTTAAAAGTGCTGGCTCCAGAGCCAAGTACTTACCCTTGGCCTTAAGCCTTCTACTCCCACTGGTTTCCCTTTACTCCCACTTCTCTTTTTAAAATAAGGATGCAGTTTTCACTAACATACTCCCACAGAGTTTATGAGACAAGATCATCCCAAAGAAAGATAGTCATACAGAAAATGTGTGATATTTGCCAGGGGAATTTGGAGTTAAAAACATTAGCATGATGATAATTCCTTACATTCTGATCTCACTCCGTAAAGCTTTTAATTATCTGATTTGATCCCCATTACAACCCTTTGAGACCATCAGGGCAGATAAAGGATATGGAGCAGAATATCAGCCAAATCACATTGCTATATTGTGTACATGTATGAATATATAACAGTCCCATAATTATATACAGGTATAATGTGCCAATAAAAAATGTGGAAAGAGGAAAAAAAAAAAGGAATATGGGCCAAGGGGTTAAAAGGGTTGCCCGAGGCTAAATTATACATTGCAAGTTAGTGACAGTATCTGACCAGTTCAGTTCAATAACAATTTATTGAACAGCTATTAGAGAGTGGCCTCCACGCTGACCTCCGAATTCCAAAATGTTTTCTGCTACAAAGAATTTACATGGTATGATACATCTCTCCACTTCCATCAACTTGGTGATCTTGCTACTTTAAAACTATTGAAGAGCTGGGGAGGTGGCTCAGTGGTAGAGTGCTTACCTAGCATGCATGAGGACCTGGGTTTGATCCCCAGCACCTAAAGCGGTCGGAGGAAACCTATTGTAGCATCAGGATTCCCAAGAAAAAGGTGTTGGGGAAACAATTCAATCACCTTAAGCTAGTTTTCTCAGCCCTAACTGTGTAAATATTCCTTATAGTAGGTGGTTGTGAGGGTTAAATGGGAGAATGAATATAAAGTGGTTTGTAAACTGTAAAGTTTCATCACAGATATTAGTTTTTGTTGTTATCTGATTTAGGTGGAATGCAAGATCAAACCTAGGTGGAAGGGAAAAAAAAAAGAAAAAGAAAGAAAGCATGCTAGAAAAGCATGCCTAGGTATCCAGCCCTTAAAAGACCTCCCTGGGAGAGGAGCAAGATTACAAAAACTCACAGTGTTTCCCCATGGAGGTAACCCACTGAGCCAAGGGAGGTAGGCCGCCTGGGTCAGTCCCAGTCTAGCAAATGTATTCCTTTCCATTTGCTCCAGTTGGTGGTAAGAGGTAGAGGGGGGCAAACCAGACAGCTGGCGCAACATGAAACAGAAACATCTAGGTTTCACCTTTAAAAAGAGAAAAAAAAAAAAACTGTGGGAAATAGTGAGAGAAGGAAAAGAAGCAGGCAAGCGCTTGGGGCACTTCAGCTGGTAAGTGAGAGAGCAGTAGCCCCAAGACAGATGTAATCCACACCCACCATCTGCAATCAGAGTGGCTCACATGTCAAAAAAAAAAAAAAAAAAAAAAAAAAA
>NW_026000153.1:3961103-3997951 GCF_001458135.2 Marmota marmota marmota
AAAAAAAAAAAAAAAAAAAAGCTGTACTCCCTCAGGGGAATCTCGAAGGCTGTCAATGTTCTAGCCATGAGAAAACAAAAAAATCTATATAGAACATTCCAACATGTGGAGGCCTGATAGGGCTCAGAGAGATGTTCTATGGGAGCCTGACTCTTGCAGGCTTCTCACTTGGTAGACTGGGAAAGTCTGCATGAGGCGTGCTTCATAGGGGAGGGGAAAGTGGTGTCTGAACCTGCTCCAGGACAGGCCGGCTGCTTCTGGTTTAAGGAGGCAGTAGAGCAAGGCAGTGAGGTAGGCTGTCAATCAAACACCCTGGGTTCAAATCCAAACTCACTGTTTACTTACTTAACCGACACGGCTTTGGGTTGCTTACTTTTGCTGAATTGCTTAATTTCAGTAGCTAACTTCACTAAGCTTCAGTTACCTGACCTGTAAATCAGGGGCTAATAATAGTAATAATGTCTTCTTCAAGGATGTTGTAATGGGGGATGAGGCTGTGGCTCAGAGGCAGAGCACTTGCCTAGCATGCGTGAGGCACTGGGTTCGATCCTCAGTGCCACGTAAAAATAAAAATAATAATAATAAAAAAAAGGTATTGTGTCCACTCACAACTAAAAAAATAAATGTTTTAAAAAAAGGATGTTGTAATGACTAAGTCAGATATTGTTTATAAAGCAATTAGAAAGTACCTGGTACAAAGTAAGTAGTAAATATTTGTTGGTTATTACATTATTATTTAAAAAGGCAAATTTACTAACTTACCTAGTTCCTAAGGACTAGCGAATAGAAAGTCCAAGAAAGTGAAAACTCTCCTGTAAAATCAAACATGAGAACAGACCTTGGGGCTGTGAGACAGCCCAGTGGTAGCACACTTGCCTAGCAGGCTCCATCCCCAGCACCACAAACACACACAAAAAGAACAGACCTTGCACACTCACTGGTAACAGAGATAAGTTTCCAATGCTTCTGTTTTATGGATTATTTTAGATAAGCTGAACATACAGAGAGGCAATAATCCCACCTAGAATCAGCTGTGCTGAGATTCCAGCTCCACTTCTCACTAGCTCTGTGACCTTGGACAAGTCATGAGAGCTTTGTACCTTTCTTCCACATTTGTAAAATGAGGATGATAATAGTATCTAGTAAAGTTGGAGTGAGGATAAAATGAGCCAATTTATGTCTTAGTATAGGCCCTAGTAGATCCTGATAAATGAATGATATTTAATACTCAATAGCTATTATTGCTTCATTCCCTGCAAAACTATAATCAGAGGGCTATTTGTTAATTAAATTTAAAGCCCATCTTTCTGAGTAGGGTAAGCAAAATATATTCATTATTGTGGATCAGTGTTCTCATTATAAGTAACTTTTCCTTTAAGAACATGCATCAGTTTTTTTTCTAGAAAGAAATAATTTAGCCAGTGTTTCATAACACTTTTAGATTGGCCCATCCTATGGTTTGGCTCTCACTATTTATTTTAACTAAACTAAGCAGGAAATTTATCTAAGATAACTGAAAAATTTGAAATGTCTCTGAGAACTAAGATTAATATTCTGCCAATATTTTTGTATTTTACAATGAAGTCATAGTCATAAAAGCCAAATGTCTTGAAAATTCTAGCAAAAAATAAAATCAAACAAAACACATTTGCTTAAAGATTTATCTGTCTTACAATAATTCATTAACAAAAATAGGCTTCAGTGAAGTAAAATTTAGTAGTAACAAAAATTTGTATTAAAGACATCATAAAATAGACTCATTTCTTAATTTAGTCAATAAACATTTCTTAATGCCTACTATGAGCCAGATACTGCCCTTTTTAAAATCAAACATACCGAATTTGTTCACTCTTACAAAGGTCTTGCATTTACCATTACCTACATTTTATTTAAATTTTTGCATGATATGATAATACAGCAATCTGATTACATCAGTTAAAATTTTTTTAAAAACTGTCACTTTAAGAATTTCTAATGTTTTTTTCCATTAACATTCCTCTCTGGTTTTATGTACTTGGTCTGTGGTGTGGGATGTAGCATAAATTATCTGCCTTCAGCAAAACGAACAGCTGAAATGCATGGCTGCCTGACAGTGCTTGTTAGGCCATTAGCTGCTGTGGGCACACACTGCTAGTCAGGGTCTCCCTTTCCATCATCTCAAGAAAAGTCTTTCAGTGGTCAAAACATAGGAGTTGGCAATCTAGTACCCAAATGAGCCCAGTATTAATGTCCTACTTAGGGGTTATTTAATAAACATAATGAAAACCATCCTGGGATGTTTATATTTAAAGAAAATACCATCACAAATGAATTCTCTGTGCATTACTAAAAGCCAACAGCAGGATAGGATGAAACAATTTTTAGCAAAATCCTTCTAACAGAGCCCCAAGAAGATTGTGTGTATGTGTGTGAGGGTGTGTGTGTGTGTGTTATGTTTTTCCTTTTCAGTTCAAGTCACTGTTTACTAACAGGCCAGAATGTAAACACACCGTAGTAGATACCTTAAGTTTGTCCTTCTAATGAGCCTGTTGATCTGGTCTTCTCTGCTGCCAGCATTTCTACTTTTTACAAAATGGGTGGTCTTTTTCTTCATTTTTACCTCTGGAGAAGATAATTTGAAGGGCCACAGGAAGTTATTGGCTTCTTTGAAGTACTTCCAATAGTACATATTTCATGAGTCATATCTTCCATGCAGATGGTATCTTATGTTCCAGGAGATCAAGCAATCAAGTGGTATCTGTCAAGGCAATTGGCTTCTTATCAATTTTACCATAATCACACTTTTAGTTTATTTACTGATCTCGGGCTTGGTTCCCCCCTCCCAACATGTGGTTCCACAATTCTTGGCATGTCAACTTAAGCCTTGTTGAACTCAACAAAGATGCCATTAAGTGTTAGAGTCTGTAAACAAGTCAAAATAACACCTGGCATTTTGCCAGGGGAATGTTAAAGTTCGTAAACAAGTCTGGATGGTGCCTGGCAAAATGTTAGAGGGAGTGGTTTGAGAAGTAACAAAACCGAGCCATTAGGTGTAGAGATTCCTGATTGGTTGACTGATGTATCTAGTTTATGCTAATTAGATAAGCTGTGTGGAATGTATAAATACTGCTCCTGTCCTGCAATAAACGGCTCCTACTCCTGCTGTATCAACATACACAAGTTATTCGTCACCCCCCGGTTATTTTGCTGCAGCCAGCCGGACTGCGGCAATTAAGGAAGGCAAAGAAGTTCTAATTCCTTTTACAGATCTTTGGCTCACATCAGTGATACCTCTGATCCTGATGACAAATGTTTATGTGAGTTCTGCAGGGGCACAGAAGTGGCCAGCTCTTCTCACCCACCTAGCTGTCGGAATCTTGGTTCTGTATGTCTGCCTTGTGCTGGTGCCTACCTTTTCATAGAGAAGCTTTCTGTCTTTTGAGCATCTTTTGGGCAAACTTTTTTCTCAGGTGCTTGATCTTCAGCTCTGTGAAATTCCTTTGCCTTTTCTCAAGGGTTTCTGCATAGCAAGAACCTTCCTTTCCTTCACTTTGCAACCTCTATAGTTCCAGCCAGAGAAAGGATAAGTATATCCTTAAAACACAAAAGTAGCTGTTTCTTTAGCCAAAAATTATTCTTCAAAATCTCACTCTTTTCAATCTCCCTACATACATTTATTTACTCTGGAAGAAATTACATCCCCCTCCTCCTATCCTGTCGAAGTCTTTTTCAGCCTTGACAACCCAGCTTAGACACTACCACCTCCTCATTTTCACCCATCACCCACCCCGAGGGGTTTTCGCATGGGCCAGATAAAAGAATTCTGAACACCCAGAGGAATCTGGGCACCGATGCCTTACCCTTCTGACCTTTTTTGCACCCCCTGCTAGGCCACCTTGTTTTATAGTTACTGGTGTCCATAATCTATCTCTTTCAACTCACCTTTAGGTTTATTCCTTTTGCATTTCACACAGTGCCTAGTCCAAACTCTGTTAATGGCCAGGTAAAAATCAGGCTTAGAGAATAGTGGCACCTGAACCTGTAACCCCAGCGATGAGGAGGCTGAGGTGGGAGGATCACTTGAGTCCAGAAGGTGGAGAGTAGCCTGGGTACCACAGTAAGACCCTGTCTCCAAAAAAAGGGATTAGATGAGTGAGCCTGGTTAATACATTCACACTTTATGTATCTCAATTTTTTCACCTAGTAAATGGGCATCATAATATCTGTTCTGTCTAACTGGAGTTTATCATGCAATCAGATCAGATAATAAAGTGGTTTTTAGTGGTATGCTGTGGTACACGCCTGTAATCCCATCAGCTTGGGAGGCCGAGGCAGGAGGATTGCAAGTTCAAAGCCAGCCTCAGCAACTTAGCAAGGCCCTAAGCAATAGCAAGACCTTGTCTCAAAACAAAAAACAGAAAAGGCTGGGGATGTGGCTCAGTGCCCTTGTGTTCAATCCTTAATACAAAAAAAAAAAAAAAAGAAAAAGTTTTTTTTAAAACTGTACATTTGGGGGCTGGGGCTGTAGCTCAGTGGTAAAGTGCTTGCCTGGCATGTGTGGGGCACTGGCTTTGATCCTCAGTACCACATAAAAATAAATAAAGATACTGTGTGTTCATCTACAAATAAATAAATATTTAAAAACCACTATTG
Source organism: Marmota marmota marmota (assembly GCF_001458135.2). Classification (NCBI taxonomy): domain Eukaryota; kingdom Metazoa; phylum Chordata; class Mammalia; order Rodentia; family Sciuridae; genus Marmota; species Marmota marmota. The sequence goes on from NW_026000153.1 coordinate 3,965,736, forward strand.
TACATTTTGTTTTAGTTTGGGCTATTATTAAAATATACTTTAGCCTGGGTAATTTATGAATGACAGAAACATTGCTCACAGTTCTGGAGATTAGGAAGTCCAAAATTAAGACACCAGCAGATTCGGTGGTCTGGCGAGAGCTCTCTGCTTTGGAGATGTGCCTTCTTGCTGCATCCTCACATGGATGGCAAAAGGGTAAAAACGCTTCTTCAAACCTCCTTAACAAAAGCTCAGCTCTCACTCCTGAAGGTAGACGTCCTGATCTAATCACTTCTCAAAGTCTCCATGGCAAACAATTTGACAATATTTAAGAGCCTTAAGTATTTCACATTTTTCTTTAGCTGGTATTACAGGTGTGCAACACCACACCAGCTCATTTTTTTTTCTTATTCACTAATTATACTTCCAGGCATCAATCCTAGGGAACACTAAACGTGGAATAATTTTAAGAACAAAAATGATCAAGTAATATTTATAAAAATAAAGAATGAGAAATAATTTAAACATGCAACAAAGGCACACAACTAACAAATTGCCGCGCACTGACTCCATGAAACAGTCTTTTTTTGATGGTGGTGATGGGGTGCGGGGGATTGAACTCAGGGACACTCAACCACTGAGCCACATCCCCAGCTCTTTTTTGCATTTTATTGAGAGACAGGGTTTCACTGAGTTGCTTAACTCCTCGCTTTTGCTGGGGCTGGCTTTGAACTTGTGATTTTCCTGTCTCATCCTCTTGAGTTGCCGGGATTACAGGCGTGTGCCACTGTGCCTGGCCCTAATTTTCCTAAATAAAAATAAATTAATCAAGTTCAGCTATATTGTAATATTTGTTAAACAACCAACAAGAAAATAATTAAATCACATTTTTTCTGCCTGTACTAAAAACTAACCTCAATAACTTTAACCAGTGAGTAAAAAAGTCATTCCTCTCCCTTTTGTCACTCAACTACAGTGTTACCCACTGTGAGGGTCTGTCTTCTAGCTCTGTAGGTCTGTCATAAACCCTAATGTTATCTTTTAAAATTCTTATAATTATCAAAGCATATTAATTATACAAATTAGTGGATTTTGCTTTGACATTTCCATACATGCATATTTCATGCTTTGATTATTTCCTTTAAGAGTGTTTCAGAATCCACAGTCTCCTTTTACTTTCACTTTTAAATCTTATCCTTCTAAATAAAGATGTTCTGTTGGAAGAATTATATTTGCCCAAGTGTTGAGCAAGCGTAAGTACTCTCCTAGGTCATCATCACATGTCAAAGTCAACAACTTTTCTAATGTAGTTCATGGTACTCATGTTTCCGTATTGGTAGAAATTCAAAAAAGAAGAAGAGAAAGAAAAGCAAGTGTCTGTTATCTGTCAAAAATCTCATTCCTTAAAATCACATTTTGAATGCAAGTGACTTTACCTTAAATGTAAAATTCAAAGTACTCGCTTTCATTTCCAAATACTCGTCAGATACCTTTAAATCATATCTCTTACTGGTAGTTGCAACTATCATTCTCACTCTAGTAACACATAGAATATTTAACTTAATAGAGAATAAGTTTCACTGAGAAAAAAAAATCGAATCCTTGAATCTAACTATTGCTCTTTCCCCAGTCAGTTTTATGAATATGTTTCTTCATTGAATTTGTTCACTCCCATCTATTTGATCCAAATGCCTTATCAAGTGCCCAAATCAGGTCAAGGATAGAGCTGCTAGTGATGCTAGCACTGAAGTTAGACCAGCTCTTATTTTGTCAAACTTCTCCATTTCTCTAGCACATGTATATTATGCTTTACCAGTAGGATAAACAGTGACAAATTGACAAGGTAGTTCATCCCTGCAGAATGGTTTGACTATTTTGTATAGGTATGTACACTGAAACCTTTTTTTAAAAAAAGTATGGCTAATACATGAAACCATATATTTTGATTTACAACTGGGGAATTTAGAAATTACTCACCAGCTACAGGTTATCATCTAATTCTTTCAAGGATAAGTGTATCTTGCCAAGCATGGTGGCACATGCCTGTAATCCCAGCTGTTCGGGAGGCTGAGGCAAGTGGATCAAAGGTTCAAAGCCAGCCTCAGCAACTTAGCAAGGTTGTAAGCAACCTAGTGAGACACTGTCTCAAAATGAAAAATAAAAAGGAATGGGAATGTGGCTCAGTAGTTAAGCACCCTTGGGTTCAACCCCTGGTACCAAATAAATAAATAAATAAATAAATAAATAAATAAGTGTGTCTCTTTTACCTTTGTATACCCAGTATACCCTACAAGCTTCCACACCGTAGAAGTTTAATAAATGCTTGTTAAACCAGAAACACAATAATGGAACTGACTTACTAAAAACTAATTGCCAAGTTGTACCACACTGTAATAGGCACTGTGTCTAATTAGCTCAGTTTATCAGTGCAAGGAGCCGAGGTTAAAGACCCAATTCCCAAAAGGGTCTTTTGACCATATTCTAGCCACAATTTCATATCTTGTTCCAACATACTATCTCTCCCATGAATGCTAGGAGAATTAGACAAGCTACTCAAAGACAGATCATTTAGAAATTAAAATGGTAACAAATGAATCATGCATCTTTTGATATGGAAAATTACAACATTTTAATATGTGAGACTTGGTTGTAAGGTAAATAATATTAACTGTCGATCCTTAAACTAGTACAAACTAATACCCAATCCCTGTCTTCTTTTATTATAACTGGAAAGTTCATCAACTTTCACTTCTGAAGAGAATACAGTTCTGTGACTGCTATGAAAGTTCATTAAAATAAAAATAATTGGCTGATAAAATGACTTCTATTTTTTCTTTTTTTTAAATATTTATTCTTAAATGTTAGATAGACACAATATCCTTATTTTACATTTATGTGGTGCTGAGGATTGAACCCAGTGCCTTGTGCATGCTAGGCAAGTGCTCTACCACTGAGCCACAACCTCAGCCCTACTTCTATTTTTTCAATAAAAGAATTTTAATAAATTGTTCTATAAAATAAAGAAATAGTATGAATGGATATAAGACATGTAGCCTAAAAATAAATATCTTTTAAAAAGATCCTCAAATTTGAATGCAGGAGAATTTTAATTTGTATTCAAGATCTCACTAGCTCCAATATTTCAGGAAAGTCAACCAACTTCTGTCTGCACATGTTTTCACTGGGAAAGTGAAGATAATGCTACTTACTGCTTCATAGGATGCTGTGTGAATTAACTGGTTAGTGTTCTTAAAACAGGGCCTAAGTACCAAATGTTATCATTAGTGTGCATTGTATATCTCTTTACAATTATCTGCCACCTTAAAATGCTATGGGCTGAAAGGATGCCTCTCTCATGGAGTATTTACAAAAGGTTAGAGAAAGTTCAAGAAGTGTAAAAAAAAAAAAAAAGACATGTGAATTAAGTTAGAGTAGAAGAAAAGGAAATTAGGAATCTGGCACATTTTGTTGTATGCTTCTTTTCACATCAATTTACATGCTTCTCAAAATTATTGATCATCATGCAAGAAGAAAAATTTTTAGCCACATACATTATGAGTTCAAAATGTGCTGTGTAGTTTAAAAAAAATTTATAACAGAAATAAGCAATTAAGTTATGCTCTGAAATAAAGTTGTAATTTGTTATAATTTAATTATCACAATATTATATATAATGTGATCAATAGAAGAAGTCTGACATTAATGAGACTAGATCTAATAATGTCTATCTTTGCGTTTGCTGTTGTTAAAGTTGTAGAATATTCTTTTTTTTTAAACTGGGGATTAAACCCAGGGGTGCTTTACCATTGAGCTACATCCCCAGCCCTTTTTATTTTTTATTTTGAGAAAGGGTCTCTCTAAATTGCTGAGGCTGGCCTCCAGAGTTGCTGGGATTACAGGCATGTGCCATCATGCCCAACCTAGAATACTCTTTAGAAAAGAAACTCTTACAGTATCAGAGCACTTGCCTAGCATATTTGAGACCCTGCATTTAATCCTTAGCACTGGAAAATTTAAAGAAAAAGAGAAGGAGGAGGAGAAAATCTTAAATGCACAGAATGAAATTTCAACTGAACTAATGAGAACAACAATAACAGTTGTAATAGTGATAACTTATGTTTCTATAATAACTTATAACTATACCAGGTGGCAAGTATGTGAAGAGTTTGAGGCTTTTGCTATTTGCAAACTAACAAGTCAACTGGCCAGTTTCATAGATGCTGGCAGAAGATTAGACTATTAGATCAGAGACAAAGGACAGTTTGTTTGTTACTCATAGCAACAGTGACAGCCAGGACATCTTCATTTTTTGTACCAGTTCTCCAAGCCCAGATTTCTAGAGAGTGATACAATGAAAGCCAGGAGCAATTAATAAGTTTTACTATAGGAGAAGAACTCTAAGTTTAGAAAACCCTAATCTTTTCCCTCTGCTTCAGAGAAAGATACTCTTTCAAAGCTGCTTGATCTGGGTTCTACCTCTAGCACCGCAAGATAGAAAGAAAAGGAAAAAGGAAGGGAGGGAGGAAGGAAGAAGGGTAGGAAGGGAGGAAGTAGACAAGGAAGGAAGAAAGGAAGAGAGGGAAGGAGGGAAAGAAATGGAAAAGAAAAGTGAGAGGGAAAGAAGAATAGATAAAAAGTCCAGCCAGGTGCAGTGGCCTGCATTTGCAATCCCAATATCCTAGGGAGGCTGAGGCAGGAGGATCCAAAGTTGGAGGCCACCTGGATAATTTAGCAAAGTCCTGTCCCAAAATAAAAAGAGCTGGGGGTATAGTTCAGTGGTAAAGCACCTCTAGGTTCAATCCCCAATACCAAGGGGGGAAAAAAAAGAATCCCAATCCCAAAGCTATTTACTATATCAAGGTTCACTGAAAAAAAAAAAAAAGTCCAGGAAAAAAGGTTATAAGTGCCTTTGCTTATACCACATGCATAAACTTTAGAGAACCAAGGAGAACTATATCCCAACACTAGGGTTACTAAATATTTTGGTTTGCTTGTGATAATCCTGGGATAATACCTGTTGCCTCAGCTTAATTATTAATAGCACCCCCCTTTCACTCCCACAAATGTCTTAGTTTAGACTAGAAATTATATGTTCATGACACTTAAAATTTTTTTAAATTTTCTTTCTCTGGTCAGAGCACTGCTGAGCTCCATAGAGTTAGTTCAATTAGATAGCACAAATAGAGGTCAACATTATGTTATGCAAAATAAATCAAACTCAGAAGGTAAAGGGACAGTACAGTGTATCTCACATGTGGACGCTAGAGGAGAAAAAGGAAAAGAAAGATGGGGTCGGGGATCTCATGGAAAATGAAGTAGAAGAAAGGGACAAGGGATTGGGAGGAGAGTCGGGAGGGGAAGTGCTGCAAAGTAATATTGGCCAACTTATATTCTTACATTATGTGTATGAATGAATAGGTAAAAACAAAACAACAAATCCCATCATTATGTACAACTGTAGTGCACCAATAAAAAAATGGAGGGAAAAAAGCAGGAGTGGAGGTTAAAAGGCAGAAAGTTAAATCACGCACATTATTTTTTTAAATACCTTTTGTTTTATTTATTTGTTTATTTTTATGTGGTGCTGAGGATCAAACCCAGGGCCTCACATGCACTAGGCGAGTGCTGTACCACTGAGCCACAACCCCAGCCCCTCACACACATTATTTTTTTTTTTATTTTTATTTTTAAAGAGAGAGGGAGAGAGAGAGAGAGAGAGAATTTTAATATTTATATTTTAGTATTTGGCGGACACAACATCTTTGTTTGTATGTGGTGCTGAGGATCGAACCCGGGCCGCACGCATGCCAGGCGAGCGCGCTACCGCTTGAGCCACATCTTCAGTCCCACACACATTATTTTAACAATAACTAAATTAAGATTACTTTAAGCCAACTGCGGTGGTGCACACGTGTAATCCTAGAAGTTCAAAAGGCTGAGGTAAAGTTAAAAGCCAGTCTTAGAAACTTAGAAATGCCCTAAGCAACTTAGGAAGACCCTGTCTCAAAATTAAAAAAAAAAAAAAAAAAAAATTTTTAGAGGCTAAGGATGTGGCTCAGCAGTTAAGCCCTTCTGGGTTCAATTCCCGGTACTGGAAAAAAAAGAAAGAAAGAAAATATTTCAAGCATTTATTTGTAAAAAAAAAAAAAGAGATTCTTTCAAAAAATATTAAAATTTGGATCGATTATTTAGACAAGCAACCTGGGCTGAGGATCTAGACCCATGGTAGAGCATTTGCCTAATATGCACAAGGCCCTGGGTTGGATCCTTACATCACAAAAGAAAAGAAATTGTATAAAAACAATTAAGTAAAGATGACAACCTAAGTTTTCACATAGATGGTATAATAATTCTTTAGCCCCAATACTTGTCCATCTTTATTAAAAAATCTCAAGTAATTTTTACTCTCCATATTTCTGAAACTAAGAAATTTTCTTAGTATCCACTTTGAGTTATTATGTATTTCAGCTGCACTCAGACCATCCATGGACTCCAGGTTCCCCATCCTCTCTCACCTCTCCACACAGTTCAAGCTACTTGACTCTAGCAGCTTTCCATTCCCATCCTCAGATCCTTCTCCTACTCCTCCGCCCTTGAGCTCAGCTCTGACCCCTGTCTTCTCAATCAATTCTGACCTTAGACAATAATGATTTAATGAGTTTTAACTCAATACCGTGGAATAAGCTCAATTTGTCCTTCTGACTGGCCCAAAAAATCCAGTTCTGTCAAGAGCACTTTGGTCTTCTTCCATAGGTCATTGGTGTCCATCCAGATCTCCATTTATGGTAGTGAATCCTTGATGGTCTTATTCCCTGAATTTGAATTGGTGCTTCAATCCCCAAAGGTTGGGACCTTGCAATGCTCTGTCAAGCCCCTCCCAGGAAAGAAAACCCTGCAACAGATCATAAGTCCTGAGGCAAAGGTTTTGAAATGCCAATCTGAACATGCTGATCTTCCAGTACCACATGCTCCTAGATTCTCTGTGCCTGTGCTCTTTGAGCCCACAGAGGAACAACATCCCACACAGGACTTTCAAGATGTGTGTAATTTTATTGGCATATCTTCCGTCTCATAGACCATGAAGCGCCCATTGCCTGACTTCCTACCTAAACTTACCCAGAGTCTCATAATAATGGTCATTTTAAAACCTCAGTTCAGTTGCATTCTTACTCCTTCCCACACTCCAGTTCTGTCCCAAGAGGCCTGTTTATACTGGACTCTATTCTGACACATCACTGAAAGTTTCTGTATTTTTCTTCTTCTTTCACAATTATACCTCATGAATTAATTACAAAATTCCAACAGGTTCTCAGTGCAAAACAAAAGGTTTGACGAAATAGTCCTGTTGCAAAATAGTCTCGGTATAGGACAGATTATTAGAATACTTGGATTTTGTTTATAAATAAATAGATTTTCAATTCATATGAGTTTTAGGAAGTTATTTAAATTTCAGTGTAGGGGCTGGGGTTGTAGCTCAGTGGTAGAGTGCTCACCTTCATATGGGGGGTACTGGGTTCGATCCTCAGCACCACATTAAAAAAATAAATAAAGGTATTGTGTCCATCTACAACAACAACAAAATTTTTTTAATAAATAAATAAATTTCAGTGTAAAATAAAATTGTGAAACTCCCTAGTGAAAATTGTCTATACAACTATGTAAAAAGAAAAATCATGAATGTTTGAGCAAAGCCTTTAAAAAAAATCCACAAATATCAATGTGCTTCATATGAAAGTACACAGTTAATTCGAGTAATATAATTATTGAATTGTTTTCCTTTTTTGAAATATATTTATTTTAGAAGAATACTGAATCACTATACAAAAAAAATCTGTTTTGAATTTTGAAAAGGAAAAGTAAATTATATTTATCACAAGATAGTACTTTGCAAGCATGCTGAGATAACTCAGGGAAAAATATTGTAGTTCTCAATGCCTCCTTTTTAATGAGCTCTTCCTTAATCAAATCTTGGTTTAGCTTTGTATTGATTTTAGAACATGCCCCCTTTCATATGCACATGTGTATTTTCTAGAGGACCCCAAAGGTTAACAGCTGTTATATATCATTATATACTAACTGTTGGGTCTGATGGGTAAGGACTGAATCAGCAATCTTACTATCTTCCTCTTAGCCCTGTGGCCCTCACAAGCCACTTAACATCTATCACTTCTGTTTTTCTTTCAAAATGAGTAATAATTATTGTTGAATTAAGAAAATGTCTATAAAGTATATTTATATTAAGAGCCTTCTGTGAAAAATGAGAAATGAATGTAAACTAATATACTAAAAAGACCCAGTTCTTGTATTCTGAGATTTATTAATGGAATTTAAATTGGACTATTAGTCTATTTAATAAATATATTAAAGTATATTAGTATATTTGGTAAATATGAGGACATTTTGACAAATTTTCAGTGAGAAATATAGTATTGTAAGGGTCCGGCGAAGCGTCAGAGGAAGAGACCACAAGAGACTGGCTTCATGCAATAAGCAGGAGGGAGTTTATTGAGGATCCAATTCAACACGCTGAGGCTCCAGGCAGGCTCCCTCAAGACGGGAGGGCAGCCCAGAGCCCAGAGCAGAGGTCAAGCAGTGCTTAAGTACACTTTTTGGGGAGGGCGGGGGGCTTTGCATACATCAGAACAAATCATCATGAGGAGCGGGAAAATTGAACAACAACTCCTAAACATGATTAGTTCATTCATTGGCGGGAACAGGTCGGACGGGGGGGATTGGTCACTCCTAAGCGGGGTACACATTCAAACTGATTGGTTTTAGGGCCTAAATGACTACATGACAAGTTACACAGAGTCCCAGGTTATTAGACAACCAGGGAGTCAGTGGGAATATTTACTGGGCAGTTCCAGTATTGTCCTAACAGCTACAGGGATTTCAGGTTTTGCAGGTAGCATAGAAACCTAACAATACCTAATCCTTTACATTTTAACTCAGATCTTGCAGCTTAGAAACTTCACAATACCCGGTCTTTTACCCTTTAACTTTTACGCTTTAACTTCAATTTCTTTTACCCTTACAGTATGACATGAAAAACAGATCATTCTTTCCGGTGGCTAAAGTTAGGATTTGCCATCATAGGGAAAATAATTTCTTTAAAGAAATTTTAAAGTTCTAAAATGTTTGGTAGTAATCCCACAGATTCACCAACTATAATGACAAACTTCAAACATCCTGCTTCCTCTCAAATCATTAAAGAAATATTGAAGTAAAGATTACCATTCTTCTGTGGAAAAGTGTACCCTCAAGCTGTTAAATGAGTGAATAGAGATCCATTATGACTTTAACGAGAATGTTACTCACCATGGGGATTACTGCTATTAACAGTAGGAAATGAATCATTTAAAGACATTAAAATTGAATGGAAATGTTTTTCAACCATTTAAATAAAAGTCTTCATTCTTTACTTCACAATAAAACTTGCTTCTGCTAGCTTCTTTATTGTAGGAGTTTTTGCAACATTTTCCTAATAGTACCATTTCAGATGACTTTTATATTTTTAAATCTCTATTTTCCAATTTCTGTTCTATGGAGACAGTGATAAAAAGTCATTAAGCTGAAGTAACTTAACAGTGTTTGTAAACTGATACACAAGGACCCTATTCCAGCTACAAACATTACACCTAGTATAGCACCATCAGCCAACTACTTATTTCAAGATTGGACAAATTACAGTAGTTCCCCTTATCTAAGGCTTCACTTTCCAAAGTTTCAGTTACTTTCAGTTGACCATTATGTGAAAACATTAAATGGAAAGTTCCAGAAATAAACAATTCAGAAATTTTAAATTGTGCACCATTCTTAGTAGCATGATGAAATCTTGTGCTGCCCAGCTCCCTTCTGCCAAGACATGAATCATCCCTTTGTCCAACATATCCACACAGTATATGCTACCTTCCAGTTAGTTACTTAGTAGCTGATTATCAGATCCACCATATTGACATTACAGTGTTTGTGTTCAAATAACCCTCATGAGGCTTCCAAAAGTTATGTCACAATGCCTATACCATTCATCTTTGTCTCATCATATAGGTATTATTCCATCTTACATTATAAGAAGAAGAAAGAGTATGGTAAAATGAGATATTTTGAGGGAGAGACCTCATTCACATGACTTCTATTACAGTTTATTGTTATAATTGTTCCATTTTATTATTAGTTTTCAGTATTCATCTCTCATTGTGCCTAATTTATAAATTGAACTTTATTATAGGAATATATATATAGGGTAAATGGAGTATCAATAACAAAAGATTCAGTATTATCCATAATTTTCAGCATCCACTTCAGGCCTTAGAACATATCTCCCATGAATAAGGAAATACCGTTGTATTTACATTCAAAGATATCAGATGATGGGACTGCAGTGTGGCTCAGTGGTAGAGCACTCACATAGCATGTGTGAAGCCCTGGGTTCTATCCTCAACACCACACAAAGATAGATAAATAAATAAATAAATAAATAAATAAATAAATAAATAAAAACTAAAAAAAAAAGACAAGGTATGAAATTGTATGTGCTTTATAGTTAAAGACCTATACAGGGCCAGGAGTGGTGGCATATACCTGTATTCCTAATGATTTGGAAAGCTGAGGGAGGAGAATCACAAGTTCAAACCCAGCCTTAGCAATTTAGTGAGGCCCTAAGCAACTTAGTGAGACTCTGTCTCAAAATAAAAAATAAAAAGGGCTGGGAATGGGGCTGGGTTTGTGGCTCAGTGATAGAGCACTTGCTTAGCATGTGTAAAGCACTTGGTTTGATCCTCAGCACTACATGAATAAATAAATAAATAGATAGATAAATAGATAAATAAATAAATAAAGGTATTGTGTCTATCTACAACTTAAAAAGGGGGCATGCTGGGGATGTGGCTCAGTGGGTAAGTGCCCCTGGGTTCAATCCCTGGTACCAAAAAAAAAACTGCCTTCCAATTTATTGATCAGTTCACAATTATATATAAGAATAATAATTAAATCAGAAAATTGCAAGTACTTTTTTTTGTTTTCACCTTTACCATTTTATATTTCTTTTTTGAAAGACAGTTGTGTTATGTTCAGAGAGCAAATTTGTTTTAATCAAATTTTATATAGTTTAACAAATATCTAACAGTTAATAATATTGTGGTAGAGTGTACTAGGGCTCAATTCTCAATTAATAAAATGCAAGTACTTTTTAAAAACAACCTATATAAAATGAGGTAACTAATCAATGTGAATTTGTAATGAGAATTCACATTTTCATTGAATATGGCTGTTCTACTTACAACAACATAGTGACAAACATCGAGAAGAGTCCATTTAGTAGGCTTTGGTGATGATCTCTACCTGCTCAAAGTGCTGGGAATTGATATCCAAACTTTCTGGATATACTAACAAAGAATATTCATTGATTCATTCACTGATTCTTTCAATAATTCTTTACCAGGGGCTGTGGGTATAGCTCTGTCTGTAGTAGAGCACTTGACTGATGATACATGCAAGCCCCAGTGTTCCATCCCAGCACTGAAAAAAAAATAAAATAAAAATGACTTATCACTGAGCCCGTGGCTAACACCTATAATCCCAGCTGCTCAGGAGGCCAAGGCAGAAGGACCATGAGTTCAAAGCCAGCCTCAGCAAAAGCAAGTGCTAAGCAACTCAATGAGATTGTGTCTCTAAATAAAATACAAAAACTCAGTGGCCAAGTGCCCCTGAGTTCAATCCCCAGTATAAAAAAAAAAAAAAAGAAGAAGAAGAAGAAGCTTTATCAAGCAGTTAAGTGTTAAATGTCATGTGTGTATAAAACAACCAAAATATGAGTTGGAATGTGAAGATGCAGCTGTCCCAGCTACACAATCAGCATTTAAAAAAGAATTTTAGAATTCAAAGAAATATTAAAGCAGCAAGACTTCACTTTTAGAGTTACTTTTTTTAAATGAAATGATGATTCTACTAGATGGTATTTGTTTTCCTTAATGGCCTTACTTGGGGAAAATAGAACATATATGGATATCCCATCTTTAAAACTTTACAAGAACACAAAATCCCAAAGTTTAGAAACCCTTGTCCTAGAAATTGTGGAGAGAAAAGAATACATGTATTTGCATAGGCAATTGAAAAGGTCTCTAAGTAGTGGAATAAGTAAGACTGGAACAGTATAATGATAGATTAGAGGCTCATTATTTGTTGACATCTATTTAATAGACTTTAGCAAAGGTAATTTAGCAATATATATTTTATGTAGAGTAACTTAATGCAGAAACTCCAAAACACAAATAAATAGTGAGATACAAGTTTAAATGATCCAAACTACTTATATAGTTTAATTTAACAAATATCTAACACAAGACCCATCTATCTAGCCACCTACTCTATGATAATACTTTGAGTACATTTCTTTTTTTTATAATTAGTGCATATTTGTTGTGTACTGATTATATAATTCACTGTGACATTTGCATATATGCATATACTGTGCTTGCATCCTGTCCATCCTCCTTTCCATCCTCTTTTGCCCTCCCCTGTCTCCTCCTCCCCCTGGTCCTCTTTCACTTCCCTAAAAAACCCTCTTCCACTTCCAATCATCATTTTTTAAAAATTCCATAGATGAGGAAAAAAAAGATGCAATACTTGGATATTTGTCTTTCTATGTCTGGCTTATTTTGTTAACAGGATGGTCTCCAGTTTCATCCATTTTCTAGCAAATGACATGATTTTGTTTATCTTCATGGCTGAGTAATACTCCATTGGGTATATATATATATATATATATATATACCATCTTTCCTTTTCCATTCATCTTCTGATGGGCACTTAGGCTAATTCCATATCTTGGATATTATGAATAGTGCCATAATAAATATGGGTGTGCTGGTATCTCTTACATGCTGACTTCATTTCCTTTTGGCAAATGCCCAGGAGTGGTAGTTCAATTTTTTGGTTTTTATAGAACCTCCATACTATTTTTAATAATAGCTGAATTAATTTACATTTCCATAAACAGTATATAAAAGTTCCTTAATCTCCACATCCTTGAGAGTTTTTATTACTTTTAAACACATTTCTTTATGAACATTATATGAATTATGTGGTTCAATCTTTTTCCGAAAACTTTCCAGGGTGCAGTACTCATGGTTTCCTTAGTGGACCTGAGCAGAAACTACCAGCATCTGGCACTGAAATCAAGCCTTTATCCTCAGCGGTAGTTCACAGTCTCATTGGCATTACCATCTCCTGTGCAGCTTCTTAAACACATGGAGGTCTAAACCCAGCCCAGTTCAATTCAAATAATAAGTTTGGTGGACCACACCCTAGCATGTGTGTGTGTGGTTCTAACATTCGCTGCTGAGCAACCAGGTCAGAACCACTGATAGGAGGTAGAAATCAGTTATTTCCCAAGTTCTAATGTTGCCTTACCATTATTTCTTTCCATGTCTTATCTCCTCTACTAGACTGTAAACTCCTTGGAGATGGAATTTGGCATAGCAAATATTTGATAATTTCATTGAAAATAAAAATCCAAACTCTGTACAATGACTCAGTGGCTTTATGCCATCCTTTCCTGGTCTGCCCACTGTTACCCCTGAGCTTCTTGAAAACATGCTGGATTTATTTCTATTTCCAGGCCTTTGTGTTTCTTGACCCCTCAATTAGAAACACTATTCTCCCAGTCCTTCACTTCTCTGGCTCTTTCTCACCATAGAGGTCTCTTCTCTGTCTTCAGAAAGTGCATTCCTGACCAACCTATATAAAATAACCACTTCCCTTATAGTTTCCATTACCCCCACCAATTTATTTCCTTCATTCCAGTGATCTGTATCAGAAATTCACTTTCTTATGTATTATCTACTCACTTATTGTCTGTTCCCAACCACCTCTACACTAGATTGTAAATTCTAAGAGAGTCAGAAACTTGATTTTGCCTCCCCAGGGCTTACTGTGTTTGGCATAGAGTAGATTAGCTATTTATTTATTTATATACCAGGGATTGAATTTAGGGGCACTCAATCACTGAGCCACATCCCCAGCCCTATTTTGTATTTTTTTTTTTAAGAGACAGAGTCTCACTGAGTTGCTTAGCACCTCGCCTTTGCTGAGGCTGGCTTTGAACTTGGGATTCTCCTGTCTCAGCCTCCCGAGCCGTTGGGGTTACAGGTGTGTGCCACTGCACCCAGAAACTAGCAATATTTTTTTTAAATAAATGTAGAATAAGCATTTCAATGAATGAATGAAAGCATCATTCTGGCAGAGCTTTAAAATGCTCAGAATACTCCGACTTTTGTTTTAGTAATATATTTATGATATTACTTTCTTATCACTTTATTTCCCTTTGAATAAGTGTCCTTAAATGTGCAGTCCTTTTGTGTAAGTCATTGTTGATTTTTAAATCATTGCATTTTTTTTTCTTCATGTTACTCCCTCTTCTACACATATCAACTCATTTTCTGAAGTCAACAATATCTAAAGGTACCAGGAAACCTTCATCCTAAGAAGAAGGCTGACAAAATATGAAGATTATATTATATTCAATGAAGTCATTGGCATCTTCTAGTTTGACCTTTATTTCATTATATTAAAAAAGGAAATTTTGGGGTTTTTGTCTTGGTTTGTTCTTTTGTGGTTGATTTTATTTTTATTTTATTTTATTTTTTAAATTTATTTATTTGTTTATTTATTTATTTATTTTTGCAGTGCTGGTGATTGAACCCAGGGACACTTTACCACAGAGTTACATTCCCAGTCCTTTTTATTTCTTTCTCTTTTTTTAATATTTATTTTTTAGTTGTAGTTGGACACAATACCTTTATTTTATTTATTTATTTTTATGTGGTGCTGAGGATCAAACCCTGGGTCTCACATGTGCTAGGCAAGCGCTCTACCACTGAGCCACAATCCCAGACCCAGTGCTTTTTATTTCTTTATGTTTGAGACAGGATCTCACTAAATTCCTGAGGCTGGCCTCCAACTTGTAATCCTCCTTCAAGTAGCTTGGTTTACAGGAGTGCACCACCACACCCACAAAAAATAGAAAAAGTTCTAACTGCTTTAAATGTAGGGATTAGGGGCATAGCTCAGTGGTAGAGAACAACCTGTATGCAAGGCTCTGGTTTCCATATCCAACAAGGAAAAAAAAAAAGTTTTCAATCCCATTAAAAAAGTAATGACACAGGCTGAGGGTATAGTTCAGTAGGTAGAATGCTTGTCTCGCAAGCACAAGGCCCTGGGTTCAATCCCCAGCACCCCCTGAAAAAAAAAAGATAATAATAGTAGGGCACAGTAGTACATGACTGTAATCCCAGTGGCTGGGGAGGCTGAGGCAAGAGGATGACAAGTTCAAAGCCAGCCTCAGCAACTCGGTAAGGCCCTAAGGCCCCTAGAGGGACCCTGTCTCAAAATTAAAAAATAGAAAAGCTAAAAGGATGGGGATGTGGCTCAGCGGTTAAGCACTCCTGGATTCAATCATGGTACAAAAAAAAAAAAAAAGTACTATTAAGTAAATAAGTTTATGTGTTAAATAAATTATATGTGACTATATAATAAGACCTGAATTCAGTTAACATTTTCACTTCCTTTCAACATGTAATATTTTTTTAAAGAGAGTGTGTGTGTGAGAGAGAGAGAGAATTTTTTAATATTTATTTTTTAGTTTTCAGCGGACACAACAACTTTGTTTGTATGTGGTGCTGAGGATCGAACCCGGGCCACACGCATGCCAGGCGAGCGCGCTACCGCTTGAGCCACATCCCCAGCCCAACATGTAATATTTTTGAAAGTTTAATTTTTTTTTTTTAATCTTAAGGACAGTGGTCCTTACAGAGGGATTCATTTCTAGTTCTATAACGAAATTCAGTGTGGGAAATAGTTGACATACAGAAATTTACTTTACAGAAAATATTTAAATAATCAATTTGCTCTGTAAAGTAAGCATCAGCTAAACAGCTTATGTAAGAAACAGGATAAGGAAAGTGTCAAACAAGACAGTCATAGTAACTATATTAGCAGGTGGTATCTATTATTGCCTAACATTCAATGCATTTTCTTCAGGTGCCTTGTATTTAGATATTCTTTGATCACACATATCAACCTTGACAAAATTATCATGAAAGGCCCTGCACATCACATAATGGAATTCAAATCTTATCTTTAGAGCATTGTGATGCCACTGAGGCATTCTAAAGCAAGGAGAACGGTATCAGATTGGGTGTTGTAGAAGTTGCACTCGCAGGATGGAAAATGGAATGAAAGAGAACAGGGCTAAGGGCAGGGAGTCCTAAATGAGAACAATCAATAGGAATTTGGATAGAGACAATGACGTGGGGAAAAACAGATTGAAGAGAGACACACAGAGGTAGAAAAAACAGAACCTAACCAACTGCTTATTACATTTTATCCCTTTTTATTTATACTTTTGGTGCATTTTACATATGAGGATGGGGTTCAAAGGTTATGAATTAAAACTAATCATATTAAATAATGATGGAAACAACATCTCATTCCTATTCATGCTGAAATCTTGGCGGATTTATAGAAGCAAAGTTTTAGATTCACAAAATTGTGATTAGGTAACATGTCAGAATATTTGACATATTATTTCTTTGGTCCTTTTTACAATGTTAATGTATACAAGTCATACATAATACGTGAGTATGTAAGACACAAGTAAACAGCAATACCACCTGTTTGTCCACACCCCTAAAGGGCCAAAGCTGCCTCCCTGTAGCTCTTCTTTAAAAGACACGATGGTTTATAATAGTTATAAGACCTTTAGTTTATTTTCCGCCCATTTCTGCAGGTCCAACTTCAATATGCATTCCCCATTTATTTCAACTGCCCTCTCTTCATGTAACCATCTCAGGTCCAAGAATCCAGGAGTAATGTATTCCTTTTATAGCACTTTGTATCCTATTTTGTATAAGACCTTGTTTCCAGTAGCTGGTGAGTTCCTCATAGCCAGGGTCCTTGGCATTTCTTTTCCTTCTTCGTTCTTTTTTTTGGGGGGGGGGGCAGTATTGGAGATTGGACCCAGGGGCATTTTACCAGTAAGCTACATCCCTAGCCATTCTTAGTTTTTATTCTGAGATAGGCTCTCACTAAGTTGCTTAAGGCCTCACTAAGTTGCTCAGACTGGCCTTAAACTTGCAATCCTTCTACCTTAGCCTCCCAAAACGTTAGGATTACAGGTATGTGCCACTGCACCTGACTTTTTCATTTCTTCTTTAAATTACCCATAGAACTTAGCACAGTGTGGGGCACAAAAGAGAAGCTCCAAAAATATTTTTCAGATGAATAAATCAATAACTATTTCCAGCTGCTTGTTCCATCCTGCCTTATTTCACCTTGATGGATATCAATGGTAGTGCTGCCAGAGATCAAAGCCTCCTGGGATCTTCTAAATTAGAGATTCAGGGTACAAGGTTCAGTGGCAATTTTGTGGACACTAAACCAGACATTATATTTGAAAAGAAACTGTTAAAGCACATACAGCTAAACTTTGATTTAGAATCTCTGACAACAATCCCAATTAAAAAAATTTTTTTGAGAGAGAGAGAGAGAAGAGAGACAGAGAATTTTTTTAATATTTATTTTTCAGTTTTCAGTGGACACAACATCTTTATTTTATTTTATGTGGTGCTGAGGCATGCCAGGCATTACCACTTGAGCCACATCCCCAGCCCAATTAAAATTTTTAATGTAAAAATTCCAGCCACTTTTTTTGGAACTTAGTTATCTTTGCACATCAAACTGCACATAAGAAATTGATTCAGGCTAACCCAGACTGCGGTGTCTGTGTTGAAACCAAAGGTGGTGTTAAAAACATTAAATTAAACTATGAGCTCCACACTCTTAAGTACTTTTCTAGAATTCAGTTTTGAAAAGACAAGAATTATGTTGAAATCCCAAATGAGAAAACCATAATCCTCTAATAAAAAAGACAACTATTAAAGATGATCAGGTCCACAAATGTGGCAGCTACAGTACCTTTCAAATGTCTAAACTGCATCAACATCAAGTCAGCCAAAGTCCTATCCAGTGAAACAGAGATCACATCTGCTCCTTTCCTACTGTTTAGAATGCTACAGTTTGCAGTATTGTGAATCCTCTATAGGCCAGAGGTGTATTCAACTTGGATTTCAGGGGAAAAGAGGTTAAACCTCCTGATGCCCTCATCAGATCTGGACTTACAAATCATTACTGAATCATTTCTAGTTGTATTAAAGAACAAAACAAGGCTACTGAAAAAGAACATTTGATATTGTGAAATATAGGGGTAAAAATAGCAAGATATCTGGGATTTGCTTTAAAATACTTTAACAAATGCAGAAAAGAAGATGATAGATGAATCAAATGACAAAAGATAGACAGTGATTGAATTTGGAGGTGAGTAGATGGGGGCTCACTGAATTATCTATCTACTTTTGTGTATGTTTGATATACAAGGGATTGAACTCAGGGGCACTCAACCACCAAGCCACATCCCCAGCTCTATTTTGTATTTTATTTAGAGACAGGGTCTCATTGAGTTGCTTAGCGTCTTGCCATTGCTGAGGCTGGCTTTGAACTCACAATCCTCCTGTCTCAGCTTCCCAAAACACTGGGATTACAGGCATGTGCCTCTTAAGGACAGTGGTCCTTACAGAGGGATTGATTTTTTTGATTACAGAGGGTTTGATTTTTTTTTAAGTGTTACTTTTAATGCAGTAACAACATTAAATTAAAAATGGAAATCTGGACAAGTTGTGCCCAGACTCCTGAATCATTCTTGAGAACGGCAAGGTGTACTGAGTCATGGTGCATCTCAGTTTGACTCTAGACCCATGTCCTTTTGCTGGCTCTCAGCTTTGAGTTTTGTTGTTTCCTAAACAGGGGAGGGGAAAGGTGCTTTTGCGGAGTCAGTGAACCTGTGACCCAGAACACTGAAGCACAGCCAGAAATTTCAGGATGGTTCTTGGTTTCACATCTCATCTCTAGGTTTCTGGAGAAAAAGTATCTTTTTCTTTCTTTCTTTTTTTTTTTTTTTTTTTTTTGGCACAAGGGATTTAACTCAGAGCACTTTACCCCACTGAGCTGCATCTCCATATCCCCAGTCCTTTGTTGTTGTTGTTATTATTATTATTGTTATTATTATTGTTATTATTATTATTATTTAGTTTTTAGTTTTAGGTGGACACAATTTCTTCATTTTATTTTTATGTGGTGCTGAGGATCAAACCCAGTGTTTCACACATGCTAGGTGAGCTCTCTACTACTGAGCCACAATCCCAGCCCAAAATCCCCATCCTTTTTACTTTTTATTTTGAGACAGGGTCTCACTAAGTTGCTTAAGGTCTCACTAAATTTACCTCAAACTTGCCATCTTTCTGTCTCAGACTCCCAAGTTGCTGGTATTGCTGGAATTACTGGGGTGTGCCACTGGGCCCAGCTATATAATTTTTTCAGTTTGCACTAGGGGATCTACTCCAGTCCCATTCTCAGTTTGAAAAAGCTGGGTTTGGCGTTTAAGATCAAGACTCAACTTTTATACTTCTGGGTGGAGTTTAAGATCAAGACTAAGTCAATCAGAACATCCCATTCTCACCCTCAGGCACTGATTGGGTTCATAGATGGGCACGTGACTTAAGTCAGGCCAGTTGGTTCTGAGCAAGTTGAGGGCTTGAACTTGTGTTTGTGCTAAAGGGAAGCAGACTCTCTTCCTCACTAAATTTAGTGTTAGGTTGATGGGTTCTGTAGTTGCTTGAAGACTTCATATACAGCCTGACAATGAATCAAATACAGCAGAAGGTAGCCATATAACCATCAGAGGTAAAAAGACAGGTTCTAATGACATCATGTGAGCCCTAACCAGCTGCCCTGAAAAGATTGTTTCTGCCTTTCAGTTATATAAGACAATAAATTACCTGAAGAGCTCTGACTGATCCATAGCTTAATTGCTCCCTTTTGTAATTAAGCCACACTGTATAGTCAGACAGCTTGAAAACAGTACTATCTAAGGCTTATACTCCAAAGGAAGATGCATAAACTTAAAGCATAATTCTTACTTATCAAAATACATGAATGAGTTCTGGAAATGTGGCTTCATGGCCATTAAATTCTATGATTAATCCAACCAATATTGCAAGCCTACTCTGTGAGTGTGCTAAGTGCTGATTCCAGCAAGATTGGGGCAACTCAGCAATGGAAAATAAATGCGGTCCCTAAATGTTTCAATTTGTTCAATTGACATTTCTAGCTGTTTGAAATGTTTATAACAAAACACTTTAAGAGCATTGCAGTAACAGAACTGTTACTGGCCTGACTCCTTCCTGGAATACTGGAAGTCCAGGTGACATATCCAGGCTGGGGTTATAAAAACAGATGCAGACATTTGAATAATGCTTCTGCTGGTTGCTAAGCCTAGAAACAAGGAAGATTCCAAAGATGGCTTCCAGAAAGACAGCTGGAGACAAGCAACACAATCCCACTAAAACAACATTACAGGGCTGGGGATGTGGCTCAAGCGGTAGCGCGCTCCTATGGCATACGTTCGGCCCGGGTTCAATCCTCAGCACCACATACAAATAACGATGTTGTGTCCGCCAAAAACTGAAAAATAAATATTAAAAAAATTCTCTTCTCTCTCTCTCTCTCTCTCTTTAAAAAAAATTTAAAACAACAATACAAGGAAAGTGCACAGAGTAAGAGAGAAAATGTAGAAATCAAGACAGTCAGCTGAACAGAAGATGGAATGAGATGCAGAATCTCTGAGACCTTTAATCAACACCTGGGGAAGACTATGGGGGACACCAAGCTACTTCAAACAGTAGAAAAATATTAGAAAAGCATCGTTCACTTTTTTTGGGGGGGAGGGGGTACAAGGGATTGAACTCAGGGGCACTTGGCCACTGAGCCACATCCCCAGCCCTATTTTTTTTTTAAGTTGTTGAGAGACCTTTATTTTATTTACTTATTTGTATGTGGTGCTAAGAATCGAGTCCAGTGCCTCACACGTGTGAGGCAAGCATTCTACAGCTGAACTGCAACTCCAGCCCCTCTATTTTGTATTTTATTTAGAGATAGGGTCTCACTGAGTTGCTTAGCACCTTGTTTTTGCTGAGGCTGGCTTTGAACTCACCATCCTCCTGCCTTAGCCTCCTGACCTCCTGGTGTGCACCACCACACCTGGCTTACTTTAACTACTTTAGTGAAGAAAAATTCACCCACCTAAATGAAAATCAAGCCATTATGGTGGTACATGCCTGTAATCCAGCAACTCAGGAGGCTGAGGCAGTAGGATCAAAAGTTTGCGGACAGCCTCAGCAACTTAGTGATGCCCTAAGCAATTTAGGAAGATCCTAACTCAAAATAAAAAATAAAAAGGGCTGGGGGTGTGGCTCAGAGGTGCCCTGGGTTTAATTCCCAGTACCAAAAATAAATGAATGAATGAATAAATAAATATCAAAGGTAGTGAGAAAGAGAGCCCATGAAATTTCTTACTCTGTTACACCCTTTTGCTCCTTTAGGTTGTGAGGTGGAAATGGATTGGCAATCAACATCTATTTCAATTTCTCTTGACTGTATCTAGCTAGAAAGCTAAAGACTATACTTCCCTACACTTTCTTGCAATAAGAGTTCTGGAATCACTATGCAATTAGATGCAATCATACGAGATCTGGAAGGTGAAAGGGAGGAAGGGGCAATCATTCTACTGGCCTTTATGCTGCTATTGGCAAGGATGGTTGGGGAACTAAAATACTAGTTTTTTTCTGAGCAGAGTTCCAGTGTCCAATCACTAGCTTTCTGAGGCTATTGTGATGAGTTCTTGAATGCTACAGTTCTATGGCAGCTTCCTGATTCTCCGTCTGTTAAATCAGGTAACAGCTGAAGTTTCAAACCAATTCTGCAGTCTTGTTCTGGGAATCACTCCTGTATGCCCAATTTTGAGTTCACTACTCCAATTTTATAAGGATCTATATTTAAATCTCTTTCTTCTTAAAAGAGCTACAATGTTTCTGCTTCCTGAAACTAAACCTGGTAGCATTCTGTGCCATTAGAATTATAGATCTGAGGTGAAAAACAAGTCAAGCCAAAGATGAATTTCATTTATAGGGAGGTGTCATTGCACGCGCGTATACACACACACACACACACACACACACACACTATTTTAAAAAAAGGCATTAAGGTGCTTTGCAATGGACTAAAGTGACAGAGCCTATAAATCTCTGCAGCAGCTTATAGGAGGATTCTGTTATTGTGAGGTAGACAGGTTTCCATGGGGCAAACTTCATAATACCATTTATTTAGCAGTATTAGTCAAGTTAATGAGGTCACTGGTACTCACTTGTTGTCATTTCCCTATTATAGGCACTTAGACCCAATGTGAAACATTAATGAATGGAATAGGTCACCAAATATAGTGGTCTGGTCAAGATAGAGTTGTTTGTAAAAGGTTATGAATCAGATTAAAATCCTCATTTGTCACAGAACCAGGGAAGCAATGTTCTTCTCTTAGCCACAGATTCCTCCACACTTTTCAGAAAACAGTTCAAGAAACTCAGATTACAATATCATTAGTAAGCATAACCAATTAGAATATGCAGATAAGTACCTGCTTCTTGTTAAAAGCACAGCAAGGAATAAAAAACATGAAATGCTAACCTGGGATAACTAGGACTTGATAGTAAATATAGCCGTTGAATTTGGCATCTTCTAGCAGCCCTGGAAGAAACGTGAGTCCTCTTAAATTTTATCACATTTCAGCATTGCAAATATGAAGCCGAGTGCTTGCCCACTCAATAGTCGGAGTGAGGGCTCCAGCTCTATCCTATGTTTAGCTCTACCTTGGGGTTATACACCTGCCAAAAGACCTGGGAGTCCAGTTCCCATGGTGCTGCCAATCAAACTTCCATGGTAACCCAAAAATTAAAACTGCAGGATCCACCTGCAAACTGAAAAACTGAAAGAAAGAATTCAGGAATAGAGAATTATTATGATTATATATTCTTTGTAAATCACTTTTCAAATGAATTTGAAACTTGGAGAAGACTGTACAGAAATCAACAATTTACATCTTCACTTATTGATATGTAAACATTTTAATTATTATGTGTATGATACTAATGCAAAGAATTTGATCCTGTGTTTTTTGTTCTTTTTCCCCCCAAGGTGAGTGTGCAGACATCCACTTCCAGTTGGTGAAAGTCCTAAGAAATGAAGTGTTACAAAAGAAAAAACAACCCCAGGCTGGGCAGTGGCCCATGCCTGGAATCCCAGCAGTTCAGGTGACCGAGGCAACCTCAGCAACTTACTGAGGCCCTAAGCAACTCAGTGAGACCCTGTCTCTAAATAAAATATAAAAAAGCATTGGGGATGTGGCTCGGTGGTTAAAAGTGCTCATGGGTTCAATCCCCAGTACCAAAAAATAAAATAAAATAAAATAAAGAACAACTTATTTTGGTCACTGAAAGCTAATGAGAGAGCCAGAGTTCTATTGCTTAGTTCCTCCTAATGTCTGTCCCCTGATTAACAACTCTGCTTTATTCAAATAACTATTTCAGGGACTGAGGGTATAGCTCAGTTGGTAGAATACATGTTTAGCATGTGAATCCCTGAATTCAGTCCCAGCACATATATGTATGTATGTGTATGTATGTACACATTAAATATATACATACATGTGTCTTACAGCATTTCTGTGACAATGTAGCATGGCTGTCAAGACCAACTCTGCATTCTTTAACTCTGAATGTGTTTTTTCTCCTAAACTATCTATTTTTTTTTTGTAGTTATAGATGGAAAGTATGCCTTTATTTAATTTATTTTTTTAATGTGGTGCTGAGGATCAAACCCAGGGCCTCACACGTGCTAGGCAATGCTCTGCCATGAGCTACAGCTCCAGTCCCCTAAACTATCATTATTGATCCAGTAATAAAGATTTAAGCAAGAAATTTTAAATATAAGCACACCTTGGAGACAAAGAGCTCCCAAAAGCAAAACAAAGATTGCATCTTACCATAAAATGCCCCTCGTGATTTTTTTAGCACTTCAGAAAACATCATTTTATGGCCATGTTAATTTCTGATATGTTTGTATGTGTGTGTACAAAATATATTTATACATAGTACCTATACTTGAAGACATGGTCAAATTAGAATGTTTTTAAAAATATTAAAAAGTTTATTATCTTTTAATGAATGTTAAAATGTTACAAAGCAGGAAGCAGATAAAATAAACATTAAACACACACACAACTGGTTTGTTTCAAAATATACAATAAGAGAGCATGAAGTTTGCACTACTCTTTGTCAACTACGTGTATCCACAGCTCTTGCAAGTGATTCTGCAGTTGCTGCACAGTGGGAGCCTCCAGGCCTGTTAGCTATCTAATTTCTGTGCTCGGCAACAGATCTCACTACTGCATCCAGCAGAGCTTAGGGTCATTCTTAGGTCATGGTGGTTAAAGATGGCTGTCAATTCACCATTGGGCTGAGCTTCAAGTCTCTTTTCTGTCTATTATATGGATGATTCCTAATGATAATTTAGGAAATTAACCATACCATCCTTATGCATCTTTAGTGGTTTGTTTTGTAACACCAAAGTGTCTATATTAAAAGCTCAGTGTGCTGTATTTGAAAGTCTGTTGGCCTTTGAAAGCTAAGAACTGGAACAAATATACTTTTATCTGAATAAACAGTTATGGTTCTATGCTGCCTTGCAAATTTTAAAAGGAGGGGGGTTGTAATAAAACAGGTTGAAACTAGCTGATCCTGCCTCTCTCAGTGCAAAGGTAATTATTATTCAGTCAAAATATGCAGTGAAAAAGAGTAATTACATAAAAAGACATTATAATCCAGAGAGTACTCACCTGTGTTTTTATTTTGATGAATACCCCTTGAATCCCCATGCCTGCGCAACTTAATGTTTGTCCCAATTCTCTATGGCTAAGGAGAAAGACAAGCCTTAATTGTAAATTTGTGCATGCTTTACTGCCAATGCAATGGCATGAACACATTTAACAGGATTGTCATTCCATTTAATTACTCTGATTTTGACATGGACCTATCACAGATAAAATTGATTGCATGAGTTATGAGGACCATAAAAAAATCACTGCTTCCTCTTCAAGGGGTGAGCGTTAAGGTATTCTTCCATGCTGTCTACGGCTATGTGCATTAGGTAAAGAAAAAAATAGAAGGATGGTAATAGGATGGTCATCCCTAAATTACTTCCTTCCGAGTTGAGTTATGCCAGTGATATGACAATGATGCATGGCCATGTGTGGTTTTTTTTCCCCTTTTCTTTAGCTTACCTGGGTCAGATCTGTGACATCTAAAGAAAAGCAAAAAATGAATAAGTAGGCAAGTGGGCAAAAAATAGAGAAAAGCACTCTGCCAAATGAAACCTGTGTTTAATTTCTGTTGTATTTGTTATTTCTTGTTTTTTTTTTTCTTCAATGATATTTTAAGGTATTCATTACTCTTTTCCTTGAAATAAGTGAAAAAACTCAAGAGTAGAACACTGAGCTCAAGATTTGTGCAGATGAACAAGAGGTATGACAGGGCTAGGGTAAAAGTTGGTGACTGCCAGAAATTTGAAACTGTCAGTAAGAGGAAGCTAGCAGCTCTCTTCCCCAAAGAGAGTGACAGTGTGGTGCCTGCATCCTAGCAAATGGAAAGGTGCCATGTAGTGGCTAGAGGGACATAAAGTACTAGCTTTTTCTTCCAGAAGTTGAGAAAAGGAAGAAGTTCAGCAGCACAGCATAAATGTTTTATGTAGTCATATTAAACTGTCTGCTGTTTGAGTTTATTTTCCACATTCTAGTTTATTACTCACTAAAAAAAAGAAACTAGTGTCTTAAAATGTCTCCATAAGCCTTGCTCTTTTGCAAATGGGGGGAAAAAACCCTACATTTCTAAATACATCTATCAACCAATTATCCAAATAGATGATGAATCAAAGCATCTTTTTTGTTGTTGTTGTTGTCGTCTTTTAAACTTGAAACTGTCATTGAAAATTAGGTCATATTTATTTGGCTATTGATCAAGTGGAAATCTTCAACAAAAATATTCTGCCAGGTGGTTCCATCTCCAACTTCTTTTGTCTTTCAATTAAGAAATGGTTTTATGCTGTACCAATAGGGTGAGATATTCAGAGGATTAAATCAATAGACTATAAATTAATGTAAAAGAAAACATTGGGTCGCTGCCCTGACACAACAGATTTATTGTTAAAATAGGTAACTCCATAGCAATTCACTACATTAGTTTTTATAAAGCAAGAGACAGGGAGAGATCAATGATAACTTTGGCTTACTGTTGCTTTTAATGGTCCATTTATAATTGCTACTTATCTCCTATTATTTTAGCTTGCTATAATAACGTCAAGCTAAGAAAAAATGATAATCACCATTATGGGAATATACATTTAATTCAAGTCTGACTGACTATTCTTTAATCTGATTCATGTATTTGTAGAGTGGCCAGAAATAATGGAAAATGCATAGTGATTCTTAGGTACACAGAAAATCTCATTACACAGTCTGTGTTAGGCTCAGAGTACAAAAATATCTGGCAGTTTGGGCTGTACTTTCTTAGGTTTTCTATTAGATGGACAAGCACATAGCAGGGCCATGGCCCACCAAACTGCCTGGTGCTGCAAATGTGAAGGAAAACAATGGAATCCTAAATAGACTTGCCTCATGGGTTTTCCTGAAGACAACCATTTAGGCAAACAAAAAGCACATTTTTGCTCCATATATGCACATAGGCCTGTGCTCTGTTTGTGGTTTCTCTGCAATCACCTGGCCATTCTTTAGTGATTATTTCCTTGGTTTCAGTGGAAGGCTGATAGTCTTCCAAAGCTCCTGTCAACTGAAGAAGAAAGAGGCTCACTTACTTCTTTCAACAAGGCTGAACAAAAAAGGTCCTCACCAAACAAACCCCGTTATTTTCTTCCAGGAAAATGGAGATTAAACACTTATTAAAGTGGACGAAGGGGTTATCAATTTAAAGAGAGAAGGTGCCCTACCACCACTATGGTAGAATAATAAATTAAAAGAATGCAGGTCTTTTTGGCAACATAAGGTGGTTCCATCACCACTTATCCCTGCTGGTTCCCTTGATAAGCCTCAGCCCAAAGAATCAGATCACCTGATTCTCCACACCTCTCAATGGTTCTCCTGGTGCTGTATGTGCAATTTCACTCTAAAAGTAGTGGTTACTCTACATGCTCCAGAAAGGCTACACTTAAGACAGCAACAGTACATGTTGGCAAGGACATGGGGTAATTGGACTTCTCATACATTGATGTGAGAATATAAGTTGGTGTACCTTCTTCAGAAAACTATTTAGCAGCACCTATGAGAGCTAAACAAATACCTAGCCTATAGTCCCACAGTTCCACTCCTAGGAATATACCCAAAATATGTAAGTGCATATTCTCACCAAATGTCACCAACAAGAATATTTATAAAAGATATACTCGGGCTTAGGTTGTGACTCAGTGGCAGAGTGCTTGCCTCACACATGTGAGGCACTGAGCTCCATCCTCAGCACCACATAAAAAATAAATACAAGCAAAATAAAGGTTGAAAAAAAAAAAAGATATACTCAAGGTCTACTGGTGTAGCTCTGTGGTAGAGCACCTGCCTAGCACATTCAAAACCCTGGGTTCCATCCCCAGTACCAAAAAAAGAAAAGAAAAAAAGAGTGCTGCAAAATTGCCGAAAATTAGAGATAATTCAAATGTAATCACCATAAAATAGACAAATTAAATATGGTAAAATCGTACAAAGGAATACTACACAGTGATTTTTTTGTAGTTGTAGATGGACAACATGCCTTTAGTTTGTTTGTTTATTATTATTTCTTTAATGCGATGCTAAGGATCGAACCCAGTGCTTCACACATGCTAGGCAAGCACTCTGCCACTGAGCTACAGCTCCACCTCTACACAGTAATTTTTTAAAAAAGAACAAACTATATTACTCGCAATAACACAAATTGATTTTTTTTTCTTTTTTGGCACTCAGGATTAAATTCAGGAACACTTTACCACTATGCTACATCCCCACCTTTTATTTTTATTTTTAGATACAAGATCTGTTAAGTTGCTTAGGACCTCACTAAGTTGCTGAGGTTAGCCTCAAACTTGTGATCTTCCTGCCTCAGCCTCCCCAGTTGCTAGAATTACAGGCATATGCCTCCATGTCCTGTACATGAATGAATCTTACAGATGTTGAGAGGAAAAAAAGCCAAATAAAATCTACTGTATAACATTATTTGTATTAAAGACAAAAAACAGGAAAATCAATAAAGTGGTAAAATTTGTAATAGTTGGGAGCATTAACTGGAAAGGGCATGACAGAATTTTTGAGGGTGCTGGAAAAGTTCTAATCTTGATCTAAGTGACAATTATACAAGTGTGAAATGAATCTTAAAAGCATTTTAAATGTTCATACCCAAAAGTCTACAAACAATATGATTTCATCTGTATGACATTTTGGAAAAGAAAAAACCTTAGGGGCAAATCATTAGCAGCAACTTCTTGAGCTGTGAAGTATAGGGCCTCTGCTCATATGGCTTTCAGCTTCCAAAAGTATTAAGGAAACTAACCAGAAGTTTGCAAAAGTGCCTTCTGCTATTCAAGCACCTCCACCTGAATAATCTGAGGCATCAAAAATCCTTTGACGTTAGCAATTGACCATAAAGTATATATTATGGCAATCCCCATTTATTAAGCTCCTACTTAAAATAAAATTTTAAAAATATATCATGTTGTTATTTATTTTTATATGGTGTTGGGGACTGAACCCAGGGCCTCATGTATGCTAGGCAAGTGCTTTATCTGAGCTATCTCCCCAGTCCTAAAATCAAATTTTGATATATCTTCAACTCTTCCCTGTCTGGGGCCATCTCCAATGTCATGTAGTCATTCAAAGTACTCAAACTGTTCTACTGGGAGAGATAATTTAGGGTACAATCTTGATTATAAGACCCCTTGTTTAATTCCTCTGGAAATATAATTCCTGTATAATGAAACAACTTTTTAAAGTACACACATGTTGGGCTGGGGATGTGGCTCAAGTGGTAGTGCATCACCTAGCGTGCGTGAGGCACTGGGTTCGATTCTCAGCACCACCTAAAAATAAAATAAAGATATTGTGTCCACTTAAAATTAAAAAATAAATATTTAAAATAAATAAATAAATTAAATAAAGCACACACATGCACAAACACCCCAGTCTTTACAAATCCAAGAATACACTGTGAACCGTATAGTTCTCCATGGCATTCTCACAAAACTGCAAATACAAACAGTTGTGCCATATTTATACTGCTCTAAAATTGAGACATTGAGGAAGTTCAAATCAGTGTCCCCTAATTTCCTTTCCTATGCTCTGTAGCTACCCAGATGACCATCTGAACCCCATGCCCTCTGGCCTCCATGAGGGCCCAAACACCAACTCCTCTCTGCCCCCCACTCCTTGTCAAAACAGAAAAGACTCTAGCATCAGTTATTTCTACTTTTTGATTGACTGATGGGTTACTCTTTAGTTTCAGTAAGCTTTGGTCCATAATATTGCTAATTCAAGCAACATTCACATTTTAAGCCATTTTGCTCCTCTTTGTATAATGAAAGGCAAAGGCCAATAGACTCTCCCTTAAAGACTGTGAACTTCAATTTAACTTCAGTAAGCAAATGAGAAAATATTTTGGAAACAAGAAAGAACTTGAAATCATACTTTGTGTTCCCAGGCTTGGGAAGTCATGAACCACATTACAATAGCTTAGAGGATACAAAAAGAACCTAAAGGATCATTTGCTCTTTTACTCACTCATTCATGCATTCAGCAAACATTTCCCAAGTGCCTACCATGTGCCAGGTATTGTGCAAGGAAGAGAGAAACAATGATTAATATGATACAGTCACTATCCCAGAATAGTTTATAAAGAATAGAAACAAGTTTAAATATTTTAAAGTCCAAAAGTGAAATGTTCTGAAAATGCTAAAGGAAGAGAGCAGAGCTGGGGAGAGTCAGAGAAAGTTCATAAAGATAGCACTGAGCTCAGCTGGAAAGAATTTGATAGGCTAAAGGGCAAAGAAAGAATCAAAATGGGTTTCCCAAACTTTCTCCTAAATATTAGGAAATGAGAGGAAGAGGGGAATGATAACTTTTTTTTTTTTTTTGTACCAGGGATTCAACACAGGGACACTTAACCACTGAGCCATATCCCCAGCTCTTTTTTTTATAATATTTTTTTTAGTTGTTGATAGACCTTTATTTGTTTATATGTGGTACTGAGAATCAAACCCAGTGCCTCACACATGCCAGGCAAGCACTCTACCGCTGAGTCACAGCCACAGCCCCTCCCCAGCTCTTTTCTATATTTTATTTAGAGATAGCGTTGCATAGGGCCTCACTAAGTTTTCAAGACTCGCCTTGAACTCTCGATCCTCCTGCCTCAACCTCCCGAGCCTCTGGGATTACAGATGTGCACCACAGCAACAGGATTATGTGCAGAGAGGATTTAGGACAGGAGAAGCTAATGACAAGCTGTATCTCCTGCAGTCACAAGCAGAAAAGGTGGTGGCAGCAACTAGGCCTCTTCCTCTCATCTTCAATCACATGGAAAGACCAGTTGATGACAAGTCTTGCCAAGATGCCCCTGCCAGTTACAGGGGAAGACAGGTGCAAGTATTCTGTTACAACTCCATGCTCAGTCTATACTTGACAAAAAGTTATTTTTGTATCAGCACACATCAATGGAATATAAATCTGTATTTGTTAAAATAGTCACCATTTACTTTTTGCTCTGTTTTTAGCTTTAGGATTTCAGGCTTTGTTGGTGTTGAACTTAAGATAACAAAGTTTTGAAGCCAAATAATGTCCTTGCCTCAACATAACTTCCTCCTAGTCAGAGAAGGTTTAGAGGAAAATCATACCTGGGTATAGTAATTAGCAGCATATTTCTGGAAGTTTCCTGAAGGAAGAGAAGCTCCCATTCCATTGTCCCCAAATTCTAATAAGCCAGGTATGTCCCCAAAAGACCCAGACTGGTCGTAAACACTCTTTGCACATTCTTAGCCTAAGCTTCTCATACTCCAAAGTGTATGGATAAGTAGGTTATGTCATGTAGCATATTTGCTATTATTTTAGTCAGTGTTTAGCATTTTTGTGTCACATCTGAACTTCCAGGATTTCTAAAACACAACCTTCAAACTCTTATTCCATTTCAAATGCTTATAAGAATAAATATTCATTCTTTCAACAGCATTATTAAACATTAAAACAAAGTGTTAATTACCCCCAAATGCCATTTTAGCTGGGCTGGTGGTCACCCACCAAGAGACAATGTTTCCAGTATCACATGCAGCAAGGTATAGTCATGAGACTAAGTGTATCAGAATAGCATCTAAGCAAAAGTAATATGTGCAACTTAAAAGTTACTCACTCTATAGGAAATTGCTTGCCCTACATTTTAGCTCTGTCCTTCTTCTTAAGAACTGGAATTAGGATGTGGAGATGATACAGT
Organism: Marmota marmota marmota; assembly: GCF_001458135.2. Lineage (NCBI taxonomy): Eukaryota > Metazoa > Chordata > Mammalia > Rodentia > Sciuridae > Marmota > Marmota marmota. The sequence continues at coordinate 3,997,220 of NW_026000153.1, forward strand.
TTCAACCATGCAGACAAGACCTAGGGAAGGTTAGAGCAGTATGGTGAAAGAAACCCAGATTTTAAATGACCTCATGGGCCAGCACAGTGGTGCACATCTATAATTCTAGCAGCTCAGGACGCTGAGGCAGGAAGATCACAAGTTCAAGGCCAGCATCAGCAACCTAGTGAAGCCTTAAGCAACTTAATGAGACTATTTCTCAAGATAGAAAATAAAAAGGGATGGGGATATAGCTCAGTGAGAAAGTACCCAATACTTCCCCACAAAGAAATGACCTTATGGTATAAGGCCCTCCACCAGTCTGGACTCCTACATGCCGCAGTCTGGCTGGGCACAAAATCACGAGCCACCACACAGCTTGTAGATTCAAACAGGAATCTATCAATATGTCCATTTCCTCCCAAAATCCGTTTCCTCCCAAAGTAAGTTGACTCCTTGATTGAGCATTACTTGTTGAGTTATATTCATTGATGCATCAGTTTATACAGTTTACTGTGATAGCTATCATAGAAGCTGTAGTTTGGTTTTATCTTTGTCTTCACCGGCACTGGGATGAAGATAGGAATTCTGGCAATGATGCTAAAGAGACATTATCCTGAAAAGAATTATTAAATATAATGAAAAGGAAAGGTGAAAGTAAACAAACATATCTGTTAACCTACTTTAAAAACAATCCTTAACAGCTATTTACCTAATTTAAATTAAACCATTTAAATCACGTGAATAAAAAAA